>NC_092862.1:145703988-145705580 GCF_032062135.1 Pyxicephalus adspersus
AGAAAGAAAGAAAGAAAGAAAGAAAGAAAGAAAGAAAGAAAGAAAGAAAGTGAGAAAAAAGAGAGAGAGAGAGTGAAAAAGAGAAAGAAAGAAAGAAAGTGAGAAAAAAGAGAGAGAGAGAGAGTGAAAAAGAGAAAGAAAGAAAGAAAGAAAGAATGAAAGAAAGAAAGAAAGAAAGAAAAGAAAATGGTGAGGAAGGGAAGGATGGAAGGAGAGAGTAGAGAGGAAAAAAGAAAGGAGAAAGAATGGAGTGAGGGAAGGAGGGAGGAATGAAGCAAGAAGAGAAGAGAGAAAAGAGTGAAGGAAAGATGTAATAAAGAGAGTAGGAGGAAGAGATGAAAGAATAAACATAAGGAAGGAAGAAAAAGGAAAGGATAGGTAGTAGCAACAGCAGTTTTTTTTCTTTTTGAAGACATTGTGAAATTGAATGTTTTCCTTTGCCATGTATTTGTTTTGCATTATAAATAGGACTTTTCATATATATTAAGTGATTAAGCCTTGAGAAGAATATTATGATATGCAGAACAATGTGCGGGCGGAAGATCCGCAGGAAATAATTAGTACATTTATAAAGCAAAAGCATCAAACTCCAAAGGCAAATATGCAAAACACTGTCCTAGTAAACCCCCACAGAATAGACGGCTTTTTAGTAGTTTTTGTTTTTGTGGATAAAAACTTTTATTGTTATTGTTAAGACAAATCTTCCATCTACACATATTTCCTATGTAGTCAGGACTAAATTAAAAAAAAAATGCCAATTCAGCCACAAAGAAAAAACAAAAAAGAACTCTAGTCCTCTCAGTATGACATTGTTAGATGAAATCTCCAGGTATCTAAAAATGTTTTTCTTTTTTCAACTTTATATAGGTAAAATATTTGAAAGCTTAATCACTGTTACTGTAAACAAACATCACTAAATTCCTTATTGTGTCAATATTAAACACTGACATTTCCAGCAGACTGCACCAACTCTTTATAATATTTATTACTTGAGGGTTTGTATCTTGCGATCCTTTCAGAAAGAAACTTCAGGAGACAATGAAACCAAATCCTTCATTATCTGTCATTTGTAATGTGTGGCTGGGTGCTGGGGGTCATGTGTCTATTCCAGGGCCATGTGCTGAAAATTAACCGGGAATGTCACTTCAATCATATGAGTCCCACAAATAGAAAGTGTTTTACAATCCTGATGATGGAAGCTGTCCAAACTCGGCACATGGAAGCCGGTACTGAACACACACCGGACAGACGGAACATTCCCGAAATACATCCAACATAACCCGGGAGACTCCAACAAAGGTGAGAATTGGAAGACAAGTATCCAGATAATGTAATTAGGATGCACTCATATTAAGAGTGACCCCTGAATAGGTGTTATGTTGTGCAAGGATAATATATTGTATATTAAAAGTTCGACACTAGAGAAGGCAATGTATTTTCTTTCATAGAAAAATCAAATTTTCTGTTCATCATATGGATTATACAACTATGCTGAAATACTCTGTGCTGCTGAATGAGTCTGTTCATTCCTCTATAACTCTCCTCTCCTGAAATACTCTGCACTGCTGGAGGACTCTGCTCCTTCCTCTATA
>NC_092862.1:145706908-145727014 GCF_032062135.1 Pyxicephalus adspersus
CTATAACTCTCCTCTCCTGAAATACTCTGCTCTGCTGGAGGACTCTGCTCCTTCCTCTATAACTCTCCTCTCCTGAAATACTCTGCTGGGGGACTCTGCTGCTTCCTCTATAACTCTCCTCTCCTGAAATACTCTGCTGGGGGACTCTGCTCCTTCCTCCATAACTCTCCTCTCCTCATTTGGCACCTTTATCTGAATTCATTAACTCTTCTCTGGTTGATCTATTGATTTTGCTAGTTCATTGCAGTCAATATATTTGTTAACAATTTCATTCTCTTTCTTTCATTGTTGTTCTTCCTCTTCTGAATATTCTGCAGTTCTGCTCTCTGCTCAGTCATCAGATCAGACAAATTCGCAATCAAATCTTTAGGAAATTGAAGAAATTCTTTTTCCACGGTTTTAAGTAAAATGTTGAAATTGAGCTAATAATTCAGCATAAGCCAAATCACGACAAAAACGATTACAATTCTGAGCTTGATTAGGTCACGATGGGTTTACAAGCCGGTTAAGTTTCTCTCTCTTTTCTTTAGTGATTTATTGGTAATAACAGCTGAGCTTGTACAGATTTGTCCATTTCTCTGTTTTATAGCTGTGTGGTCATAGTTGTGCCATACTATAATTCAGATTTATGACAGCGGCAGGATATTTGCTCACCACGGTTCTGAGAGGCAGAAAATATCCAATTTTGAGTGTTTAATTTTATTGAGCCAATTTTTAGTCATTTAGATTATAATATTTGAAGGAGAGAGAAAAGTGATAGAAAGAGAAAAAAAGCAAAAAATATGAGGTGGGGGGGGGGGGGCAGAGCTAAAACAAAGAAAAGAGAGAAAAGAAGAAATAAAATCATTGGAAGAGAGAGTGAATCTAACGAAACAAAACACTGACGGATCGAAAGAGAGAAAAGGTGAAGACACTGAGCACATGTGAGAGATAATCAGGGCGTGTAATAAAGACAATCTAATTATAATCTTTATTGCACTGCTCGAGGGCTACAAGATTCCAACTTGGGACAATTCCAGTTGAAGTCAGAGTTGGTCGTACCTGTCATTGGTATATTGCACAGAAACTGCCGCACACTGTGTTGCCTGAGCCATACACTTACCAATCCTGCAGCCAGATGATGACTTTGGCTTTATTTTTGCAAACTATACCGATGGTCATAGCGATCATCCCCATGGTAAATCCAGATGCCCATCTGCCTCCAGCAGTGATAAAGGCCATTGAGGACCTAATCCCCCCAACATAACCCCAATATTTTAGAGGTCTGCAGGCAGGAGTTTATAAGAATCTGAAAGCCACCTTATTATCTGTCCTCTCACCCTGGGGATTAAGAAAATATCTTTCCTTATCCATTCCCAGGAAGAGTAAATCAACCCTGGAAATAAAGATTGCACACATCAGATAAAGCACATCTTTATTTTTTTACTAGCATTTACCTTTGCAGGGTCCATCAATGTCCAAATATTAGATCTCACGATGATCAATCCAGTGCCAGTTGTCCCCATTGGACGCAATGACAGGTGCTTAGCCCAGTTGGGCTAGTATCATTGTTCAGCCAATCTGGCCAAATGAAAGCTGGTATAGCCTGGCAGTCTGATTGGCTGATTCTACTATCCCTGTCATGGAGAAGTAAATTACCACTCAGCCAATGAGATTGCAGGACAATGAAGCTGTCATCATCCGGTACCCCTTTATGTCAGTCAATGACAGGTATAGTTAGTTGGATTTAAACTCAGATTGCTCAAATTCAGATCAGATATTAGATCAGATCGAAGGTTGAAATAACTGTG
Source organism: Pyxicephalus adspersus (assembly GCF_032062135.1). Lineage (NCBI taxonomy): Eukaryota > Metazoa > Chordata > Amphibia > Anura > Pyxicephalidae > Pyxicephalus > Pyxicephalus adspersus. Next base: position 145,708,699 of record NC_092862.1, read on the forward strand.
ATCTAGAGCTGAAATTGATTCTGATTGCAGCTATCCAATCCCTAATATTAATATACAGGTAGTCCCCTATTTAAGGACATCCAACATACCGACAACTCATAGACATGAATGCGACTTCCCTGCTCACTCTTGTGCAGAACGGAGGCTTGATGGGTCGGAGGGGGCAGTTTGCATGACTTGCAGAAAAAGTCTTTTGGTTGTAACTCTTTAATGACCAAGACAAGCTCTGCAGATGTTTTTTTTACATATCAAAGCACAGCTTGCTCCAGAAGTTAATGAATGTCGAGGCTTCAAAAGTTTTTTTTTGTTTGTGATTAGCTCACAGTGAGGATTTATACAGTAACTGACACCACACTGTCTAATATGTTGAGACAAGCGTCTGTCCTAGTTGAATTTATCAAAATAATCTACCTGTTCCGACTTACTTACTACTCAACTTAAGAACAAACCTACAGTCCCTATCTCGTATGTAACCTGAGGACTACTTGTAGTACCTTTGCAGGCTAATATGGACCTTTGCAAGTCAGGAACTTGTAACCTAGCCAGCTGCTTATCTTGTCAATTTCTCTTTATATGAGGAGAATATGTCCTGCACCTCTTCTCACACTAGCTCCTAACTGGTTGCTCAACATAGGGGCAGCATTCCCATTGGCTGACGGATACAACCACCAGCCAATTGGAATGCTGTCTACAATGTACACTAGCAATCGGCTCCCATCAAAGCTCATTCTAAGGTTCACTTCAATGGGTTTTCTATGTCTTGGTGTATTTTTTTATAGATTCTATAGTTTTTATAGTTTCCTATAGCAAACAGAACCCAGGTGTGCAAATCTTAGTAAACATAATAAAAAGAGAGAAAAAGAAGAATGAAGAGTACGGGCTCATGACTTTAGGCATTGGTTTACTGTATTTGGCATGCCTTGTAGGTCAGCAAACTCCTTTTGACTTTATTGAGCAGTAAACAGTTCAGGAGTTTCATTTTATATACTTTATCAGAGACAGAAAAAGGGAGAAGACAAGAAAAAAAGTGGTAGGGAAGGATGGAAGAGAAAAAAAAAAGACTGAAAGACATAAAGATACATTAACTAAAGGTAATTCATCTGCTGCCTAACAACGTGAATAATCTGCAAGGAATAACTCAATTATATTAGTAATTGTGGTGAAGTTCATTAGGCAGTAATCCAATCACGCTCAAGGAAATCTAAAAAAATAAATTAAAATTTTTATTGCATGTGATTGGATGGTTGAAGTCAGAGAATATTCTCATTCACAAAGTTAGGTGAAATATCCTTTGCAAGGGGCTAATACATTTTGAACAGCTGTTATTAATCCAGTAAAAAAAACTCAGTGGAGACAAATATGTGATAGATGATATAAAGATGGAGAGAAAATAAGTTTATGGATCTCTGTTTATCTAGTTGTGTCTTAAATTTTGTTCTGCTTTTAGAGATGCTCCCATACCGTCTTCTTTTATTATAAGGAAGGAGGAGACCTATAAAACCTGATATTTTTATAAGTTGTCGGAGTTTCTCCTCTACAAGGTACCACTCTCCTTTGTCCTGTGTGCTATTTCATGACAATGCAATGTCCACCTGCTCGAAAATAGCCCAGTGAATGTTTTCTCCTTATATAGCTGTCCCTCTATTGTCCGGGAAGAGGGAGGGATGCCATGGAAGGCATTTAAGGGCTGAGTCCAGAAAGGTCACTCTGACCAGCTCACATTGTGCTGCCATCCTCGTCTCTACCTGCCACCTATCACAATGCCACCCAAGAAGCCGGAACCAAAGAAAGAGGAGCCCAAGCCAGCACCAAAGCCCCCAGAGCCTGAACCACCCAAGGAACCAGAATTGGACCTATCTTCAGTCACAGTAAGTTTTTCACAATTCTGAATACATTAAAAGTTTACATTGTTGTTTTACTAAAGAGGACCTGTCATGTCATCATTGTCAAAGTACTCCATCAGGATAAATGGGAATTAAAAAACGGCCAAAGGCTTCGATTGGGTATATCAGTCTTTATGAGCCAATATAAAAGACAGCTACTTACTAACCCAGCACTTTGTTATCGTATTGACCTGGTTCATCTATCCAAAGCAACCAATCAGATTTTAGATTGAGAGTTTGCAGCAATAGATGCAATGTGATTCAATATGATGACTGTGCAATGTTACGGTACATTTTAAGTTGTGTATGTTTATTTATTTTTTTGCTTGTTTGGAAATGTTCAAAGTTATTTTTTTATGGAGCAGCGAAGTTAAACTGACGCTTCACTATACAATCTGATTGTTCAGCCTCATTTTATTATCTTATTATCTTTTATTATTATATTATTATCTTTTATTACTAATTATAACAATATACTATTATCAACTTTATAATGCAGTTGCCTGCCTGAGTTCATACAAACTGAATGGTTCCCTGGGTCATCATGTTGTTTAGTTTTGCTGAACAAGTTGTATACTCAGCCCGTATATTGGTTGCTCAGCTTTAAACTTTACAATCTGACTGTACAATCTACTTTATATCCACCAACAACTTTGTAGTTCTCAGGTCTGTCTGGATACAGATTGATTGGATAGTTGATGAAGATTTTCATATTATTTAGGTTTGCAAAATATAAAAAGAGATTTTATAAGGATTGTGCAATCATGTGTAATGAGTGTGAAGCTGTAAGATGTTACCCTGATCGGGTATTTATATTTAATTGATATCAGTTGGAAGGCTGTCACCACTTGGTCTGTTCTACTGCAGACAGTACAAGCTATGCAGGGGGCAATTGGCTGCCATTCTCCCCCCACCCCCCAATATTTATTGTATGCATTAAAAAAGTGGTAAACTTCCCCGTAATATTGAAACCAGACCCTTCTCCAGGTATCGAACCTGCCTGGCAATGAAAAGAAGGGGCCGTGGGTGTATTTCCCATCCCTTTCTGTCCATACCAGGCTCATAGGACACAGGGAAAGGCAAAGTGCTCCAAAATGGACATCTTACTCCATCAACAGTGGACAGGGGTCCAAGTTAAGGGTCAGGACTTTATTTCCACAAGTATTTGTGAGAATCTATGGGGAAAAAGTATAGAAGTACATAGCACGCATTACTAAAAAGTATAAAAGTAACCTAGAAATAAAAACAGGACACCACGAAAACAACTTTTTACTAAACATAGACTCTTTTTTTTTGTTCTATTATTTCTTATGTCCCCAAAAGTAAATCCAATATCAATCACTTAATTTGTTCCTAAAACTAATAATATACTGCATAATGGATACCGCCCTAAGACAATTGGGTTGAGTTGGAATTTGAGAATTTTTACTGTGAATATTGACTTCAATTATACTTATGTGAAATTACATCTTTGGTTTGCCTTCTTTATCTGTACACAATCGGGTATTGAAAGTAAAAAACATGTAAAAAAAAAGGTGCTCCTCATAAGACTGGATAATTGAAGTGACTATTTAATTTATTTATAGAAGATTTCCTTTAGTTTATTTTATCTCTGGGGGATTTTATTAGCAAGAACTCTGTGCTGAGTTCCAAACTTTGTCCACCTGATTTTGTAAGGGCAAAAATGGGCAGAAATACCCCAAATTTCCAGTTGGACGGAAACAAATCCTGGAAATATGGCAGCAAGTGTTGGAGATGAATAAGAAGCCAAAGGCTGATTCAGCCAGATCTGGTATTGTTTCTGGTAAACTAATTTTAGGATTTCGTTAATTAAGCAATGTCACAATCTTTGCATCCAATACGACCATGTCAGTTTTATTTCCTAATATCAAAAGTACATTTATGGCCACCTGGATGTCCTACAAAAGACAAATTATCACATGGCTCATGGTTTGGTTAAATGATTTGATACTGATTGACAGAAACAAAAACCATACAAAAGACTGAAGCAGAATAAAAGATGTTTTTGTTTCCACACTAAAATGACACAAATTGCAGTCTCTGTCGGCTGTGACGTGTCTGTAGCGCTGACAGCTGAATGATAGGAATAATTGGAGGTAAAGACGCCTGAAGCTATATTCTGTCTATTAGGAGGGGACTTTGTTCCTTGCACCCTACTCCCACCCTGTGTTGTAATATTTAATGTTCATCCAGCCGGGTTAGTATTCTGGTTCATAAGGGGAGCAATGATTAAAGGCGGCTGAATGGAGGTGACGGAACCATGTGCAGCTCTCTGGAGGTGCAATCATAGAGAAGGATCTGTGAGCCTTGATGATAACATTTTATTCATTTGACAAAGTTATTCAGAATGACAGCTGAAATTAAACAAACTAAACTAGGACACCTCTAGGGTTGTATTTGGCGCTAAGTTACGCCATGATGTTTGTACCGAAAACAAGTTCTCCAGCTCATACAAAGTCCAATAAAAACAAGCACTGCTTCCCAATTATATTTCAATCACAGTAATTGGCACATTTGTGATTTCCTTTCTGGCGCATGGTATTGCACAGGAAGATTTTTCAACTGTCTGGGCCCGATTCTTTTTATAAACTTTTTTTAAGTTCGGGACACTGTGGTGAAGATTTAGGACTACTGTCAGTTTTTTTATTGCCATCTGTCCTTGTCCCGAAGATCATTGCAATTGTAAATGATATCAATAAAAAAATATTATATCTGCAGGGAACATTGGTGTGAACAAATTCAGAATGTGACACCAAGGACGGCTCTATATAACTAAATATATAAATAATTGAAGGAAACAAATAATGATCGTGGGAATTTACATGTAGATAGTGAAATTTAGAGTGTTACCCTATGTTAGTGTTCTGTATATATCTTCCTTACTGAGGAGAAGGGCCCCTTACATTGGTTATCATTGGGATAGGGGCCCTTGGGAACAGTTCCTCTTACATTGTTTTTAGTTGGCAGAATACCCTGGACATTGGTGATCATTGGGAAGAATTTTGGTGATCAAGTGTCTCTTACATTAATAGTAAGTAAGAAGAGTTTCCCCTATATTGGTGATTACTGGGAAGAATATTCCTTATGTTGGCGTTAAGTAGAAATAATATCCCTTACATTGGTGAACAATGAGAAGAATGTCTCTAATAATGGTGAATACTGGGAAGAATGCCCCTTTATGTAGGTAATCATTGGGAAGAAAGCTTCTTACATTGATGATGGTCACTGGAAAAAATGCTTCTTACATTGTTATCAGTAGGAAGAATGCCTGCTTCTTTTTGCTATTTGTATGTAAATGTGATATTATTCTCTTTCTGACCTATATTTGTAATGTTTGTGCCCATGTTTGCAGTTGAATGGCACCTGAGGCTTATGAAAGCTCCTTTTCACTATCCTGGACTTGTCCTTGAGCCATAAAACATCCCCATGGTATCCTCCTTATTTCACATTTGTTTTCAAAGTAGTTCTTTAAAGCAAGGTTTCTGAGAAATCTGCCGATAAGTGGCCACTCACAGATATTATTCATATAGAAATCCATTCAGTCCTGATGTTATATATGAACTATTCAAGCAATAGGAAGAGTTTTCTTGATACATGTTATTGTCACTCTCCATTATCTATAGGTGGTAATTGATCTTTTAAAACTCCATTCAAACCTCTTATATACAAAATCTCCATCCAGCCATGGGCGATTCTAATGTATTGAGGTCCTAACCTCTATTTGTACTCCCCCCCAGCTCATGTTGTGTTATTCTCTCTATAATGTCGGTGAAGCGGTGAATTTGGCCTGATGTGTTTCTGTATTTTCACCGTATTACAGGATTGATTGTCACATCTGTTAGTAATTCATTCTTCTTTGGCAGCGCTTCATGCGCTCAAGTTTGATTTTTCTGAGAACGAACTCTGTGGCCAGTCCATCCAACTGAAAATAAAACAATATTTTTATATCCAGCTCCTATTTTACACTTTAAAGAACGTTATAGACAGAGCCGTGACAGAATCCGAATAATATCTTAGTTTATAGACTAATATATCCAATGTGGGAGCACAGACACAAACCGGGAACAAAGAGCGTTCCCAAATCATTCCAATTTATTTCTTATATCGGCAAAACACAAAAAGAATCTTTATACACAGATTATTGGATTCTATCCATTTATGTTTTATAGCTGTGCAGTCTCCTCACTATAAGAAGTCTCCATCCTTACTAATCATTCTAATTATTTATTTATTCCCCTTTTCTTCATTTCTCTTTTTATCTCTCTCCTTCTTTTTTATTTTCCGTCCTTTTCCCACTTATTCCTCTCTTCTTTCTCTGCCTTCTCTTCCCCTTTCCTCTTCTTTCATTATTTGTTATTTTCATGTTCATTGTTATTATGTTATTATTTATCACTCTTTAGTAAACTTTTCCCTCCCTCTCTTTATCCCCCTTTTCACTTTTATTTTTTAATTTATAGGTTCTTCTTTTCTTTTCTGCTTTTTCATTTTATCTTCTCCCTTTCCTATCTATGAGCGTTGCACATTGGTTTCCCTAATGACCCCTCCCCCCCTTATAATATCACCCCCTCCCCCCGGTTTATTATAACTATAACGTAATATTCCATTACTTTGTGCCGGGGTCTATCAGGGAGAGTTCACCCGCAGAGTCCAATAATAATGAGTGTGATTAATATTCGGTTCCATTGTTGGATCTTATAAAGTTCATATTCCGGAACAGAAGGTCGCGCTAAGATCTGGCGGCCATTCGGTGTAAATCGATGATATTGGATTATCATTTGGGAAGGGACAGCATGGAATACCTGACCACCAGCACAACCTAAAACGTTTAATGTTTTACAAATACTTTTTTGCAATGCGGCTGGGAATTTTTGCTAACTGTATAATATTATACTGAGATGACACAGATCAGCCCCTGCTGCAGTCTCCTATGATGGGATTTGGAACAAAGTTACAATGTTGCAGTCTGATCATTGGAGGGAAAAGAAACTGAAAAAATGCTTTCTTCTGCCTGCAGCAGACTGATTTCATCATCTCAGTATAGACCTAATGGGCCTTATTTATTAAACCTCTACAAGGCTGGAGAGGATTCACTTTTATCAGTGAACCTGGGCAATCCAGCAAACCTGGAATGGATCTGGTCCAGGATTCAAAACATTTGCTAGCAAATAGCAACAACAACAAAAACTTTTTAAGAAATCCATTCCAGGGTTGCTGGATCACCCAGCTTTACCGATGAAAGTGTATCGTCTCCAGCCTTGCAGAGCTTTAATAAATCAGCGGAAAGCGGTGTGATAATGAAGCATTCCTACAGCCATGCAGTGACCTGAATTTCACATGTTGTCTGATGGAGTTCAATTCATTGTAAATGGCAACCTAACACAGCTAAAAAAGTGTGAATCATTTTCCTTTAACCCACCCATAGAACATGTGACCAGATTGGACAGAACCCCCCTTCCAATATTAGCCCATAGAGTGTTTCCCAACCAGGGTTCCTCCAGGGGGCGCTAGGGGGCCCTGCAGCAATGGGCAGTTTGCACCCCTCAGGTCAGTATAAGTGACACCAATAATCTTTTTGGCTATCTGTAAGGGTGACATTCTTCCCAATGGCCAGCAATGTAAGAGGAATTTCATCCCACTGACCACCACACTAATATACTGTGATCTGTGGGTATAATAATTATAGAAGGGGTTCGCTGAAGATCTGAAAGTTATATTAAGGGATCCCCCATGTTATAAAGGTCCACAAACACAGCTATTGAAGTTTAAGGATTATTTCCCCCTAGCAGTTCTCATATATTCCTTTACATCCAATGATCCACATTCATACGTATAGTGTATGGCAGTAATAATATTTAAGAGAACTATAAAATAAAAAGTGTTCACATTCCACCCGACGCGTTTCGCATATTATATAGATATAATTGTGTGTTTTATCAAAGAGATTCTTCAATCTCTAATTCAAATACAAAACTCAGAACAAGCCCCAGGTTATGTCAGTGGGGGAAGAACATTGGGGCCAATCAGCCGGCCCCCAAAATACTGAGGCTTCTTAAAATAAATGAATGAATGTCAGTGAAAGTAATGTGAAAATGCAAAATTTGCCATTGTTGTTGGAACAGAAGTTGCAAAGCAAATCCATCAGTGATAGAAAATACCCCAAGTGAGATTTCACCCCTCAGAGTGCTAATTAAAGGAAGAAGTAATATTAATGTACAGCGATGCGTAATATGTTGGCGCTATATAAATCCTGTTTATTAATAATAATAATATTTGCCCTGTCTTGGGAAATGATTTCTTTTATCGGGCGCCGTGGATGAATCTGAGACCGGCGGCCTATCGTTCAGTCCTCCATCCCCACGCGTTTCCATCCATCACCCCGCGCTATTCTCCGGAGCTGAAATCTTCGTTGTTTCTGGAAGTCGGCCGCCAGCAAAGATGAAATAAAGTCGCAATGAAACACAAATCAGAATTTTCCACCCGGAGATGAACGGAACTTTGTGATAAATTTCAGATTTCATTATTAATTTTCTCAGTCAAATAGATTTCCTGCACTGAGCCAATTTCTCGGTGTAAAACTTTTTATTATTCCTTTCACCAGGAAAGTTTGTGGTTTGTTTCATTTATATTCAGTGTCAACTTGAGATATCATTTGCATGATTTAGGGCTGATTTCCAGGAGTATATAAAAGACACAAATGATGCTCTAAGATCAATAAATATCTTGGAACAAATACAAGCACCTTCTATGTGTGGTGACTGTAAAGCAGAGCTCAGAGTGAGAGGGAGAAGCAGCACAAAGTGCCAATCGGTAAGCAATCCGCTCGTGCTAACAGGGAAAACGCTGTCAGGAAGAAGGAAAAGAGAGATGAGCTCATCGGTCTGCTGCTTCTCCTTTCACTGTCCAATCACAGTTTGGCTGAAGAGCAAGTCCAGAAATCACTGTGCTGTGTCTTGTAGCAATACAAGTTCTTGGGCAGGTGAAACAGATCTGTGTTATGTATTTTATATTTTCATTTCATTGTCTGGAGCTTTACAGCCCAATTGTGGACTGAATGTAAATGGACCCATGCTGTGCCCTCCCCCCTTGCATGCTAACTCAATCACTTTGCAAGGGGAAGATACCGGATATAATATAAAATACTGAACCAAGGCAGCCAATTCTCCTATACAAGTAAAATTAGGTCTCTGCTACAAATTGAGATGAGTTTATAAGAGAAATGTCAGCATTTCTACATTTTTCTATTTTTATTGCCACGTTACAAAAAAACTTAAAAAATTACAAAACTGAAATTGCAAAAAGTTTTCAAAGCAAAGTTTTCATGTTGGGTTTATTCACACACGCAGAGCGAGTTATATCATTCAGCTTTGGATAATAGGAGATTTATTTATCATATTTTCTTTATTAGTTATATTTTATTATATAAATTTTACATTTTATCTAAATATTTGTTTTATTATATCACCAGCGCTTTTCAAAATTCCAGAAAATAAATAAATAAAGGGTGTATTTAAACTATCAATTCATCCATCATTCACTCATATCGTCAATAGCCATTAAAAATGATCTGCCCAGATTTGTAAAAGTGAAAATGTTAAACCCGTCATTTGTTCTCTATTAGCAAGGGGCTTTCCTGCACTATTCATCCTATTTATATCTCAGGGAATAGATATTCACTTACCAAGTGCCCCAACAATGGATTCACTTATGACAAATTACAAAAGATTCTCTGGTTTCAAATGTGGGAAATGTCAGAACTTTTCACCCTATGGAGAGAACAGATCCAATCAAAAGTTTAGTAGTTTTTTTTTGGTTCTTTTTTTCACAAAAATGTCCAAAAAAAACTCCGCCCTATTAAAAAAAAAAAAAAAAAAGCACACAACACTTAAAATAATAATAATATTAATATTCCTCTCTGAACCCCCATCCCCCCCAATATCTGAATGCTCATGCGGGCTCCTATTCACATAATAGGGGGCTAGATAAAGAACGTCTTTTTCCAGGGGGGATTCCAGCTGATATTTGTTTGCACTCAATGGACATTTCTTTTTTTCATCCTCTGTTCCAATAGCTGACAGCGCCATGCCCCGGGATTTTGCTCCCTCCAGTTTCTTGGATACCATTAGGATAGACGACTTACATTTGAGGTTTGGAAGCCCTACCCCCTCCCCCCATGCCGTCCCCGCAGGGTATGTGAAAGCGTATAAGTTGTGGTTACCCCATGAAAATGGAGAGCAGCAAGATGCAAACATTTCTCATTTTTCTATAAAACATGTAAAATATACGTTTCCCGTCCATATGGAAACATTTTGAATTTTGCCTATAATTGGGAACGTTTTTCCCTCACAAATGGGCCAATGAGTAGGATGTGGTCTCGTGTTCCTCTGTGGTCACAAATATAATATGTCTGCTTTGTCGTGATTCATTTTGAGGGAATCTGTTTTCCTGCCAGGACACATTCGTGATTCGGTCACCTCGGTGTAATGGCGTTCCCTCTCTTACGGGGCCACAGCAACATGTCGTTAGCACGAGGCAGAAGTGCAGAGCGTCTGAGGAGGGCCTGGCTGCGCTCCCAGCATCTGAGGTTCCCGGGGCATTAACAATTCAGACTTACACCTCTGCCCCGCTGGAAAACCAGCTTGTAAAAAATTGGAGGGTCACGCTGTAAATTCCGGCAAGCCCCTGAAGAATGCTGGAAAAGAGATTTCCATCCAAATTTGTTTAAGTATTTGTTATTTTTTGGATCGCTTTTATTACGCTATTGTTGGCAAATTCTGCCGCAGCGTAGGTAATAATACCAGGCTTCTGCAAACCGCAAGGTACGTGCCAGAAAAGTGCATAAGGTCAAAGGAAAAACTGAAAAACTGCACCTTTATTAGAACAATGAAACTTAACTGGTATATTGCTCCTCGAATTCATCAACGCCCAGCAACTCGCAATGTGTAAACTATTTATTGTATTCTACACATTTATATCCCCTCCACATGGGGGAGGGGGGTTTATAATCAGCTTATATGAACATTCCACCATTGGCATTTATATAAATAATCAGTTACAAATATAAACACTTCACACACATATAGATATATTGTACATACTCAAATATAAACCTAGGGCACACAATACATCCGTCACTGCTAACATTCAGAACAGTCATCAATATAAATTCCAATAAAATGAATGCAATTAAATAAATATATGTCTGGTGTGTTATCTTCAAAATAAGAATTCAAAATAAGAATAAATAGTGGTAGTGGCTCACTTCATTTGAACATTATTGTTGACCACCAGTAGATGGCGGTGCATCCTTCAGTAGATGATGCTGCATTCTATGTGTAAAGTGCTACTTCTTGTCTTTCATAACTCTTATGTGTTATACTAGAGAAATGCAGTTTCAGGACTCGCCACTAGGTGTCAATCGAAAATAAACCCGAGATTCTTTGTTTATTAGCATTTTGATGGCAAAAAAAATCATGAAGTATAAATCTAAGTTTATACTCAAGTATGTACAGTATATATAAAACTTATAGACCCCTTTTAAAACTGTGCAAGGTATGTATTACAAATCTACACACAGAAAAGAAAAAACAGCCCCACTGACCGCAGAAGGCAATGCAAGTATAATAGTAGGCTATATAGTTTGTAAAATCGAATTTTGCTTTAACTTTTCTGTTTTAAAGAACCAGTTACAGGTAAAATAAGTCAGAGAAGCAACTCAATTCCCTTCCTCTGAACAGCTCCATCAGAGGATTCAATGAGAGATAGAATGCCTAGAACAGAAGACTACTGTTACTTACAACACACCAGGAAACCCTTAGTTAACAATAAATTATTTATTAAACAAAGATTGTATATACCTATATACCCTATCTCTATCTCTTTGGTCCTGATTTATGAAAGTTCTCCATGGTTGAGGAGGATACACTTTCATCAATGAAGCTGGGTGATCCAGCAAACCTGGAATACATTTCTAGAAAGTCATTTTTTATTTGCTAGCAAATGTTATGAGTCCTGGACCAGATCCATTCCAGGTTTGCTCTTGGACCTTGGAGAGGTTTCATAAATCCCTGTATTTCCCTGTAGTTGCTATATTTGGATCACTGAACACCTTTGGCTCTGATAATATTCTCCTAAAATTAGCTTTTTGGCATTATAATAGGCTAAAATGTGATGTGTTAACTTTTCTGAAAAAAGAAGAACCCTTACTTGTGCATTGTCCTGGGGTCTCCTTTATCCCGGATCTGATCTGAGAGTTTGCTCCGGTGACTTACCAAATTTGTTTTCTTTTCTAGATTGAGTTCACAGCAGACCAGATTGAAGGTAAGAAGAAACATCGATATTAGAAAGTTATTGATAACATTTTTATAATGAGAAGCATTTGACATGCATGTGTTGCATTATATATAACATTACTGCAATGCATATAACGGCTGCATGCTATGTATTATAAATAACATCCAATGTATCACAGAAACAAAAAGTGCAATACGGGAGTGACTGCGGCAGATGGGTATTGCAGAAGGTAACAGGAGATGTCCCTAATAGCGGCTCTTACCTGCCAGCTGGTTTGCTTTGCTCATTCTTGGCTGCCAGGGAACTCCGGCAATCCCCGCTTTCCTTGCGCATGCTTGGAATGAATGAACGGACGCATGGCAGACACCACCCCATCACTCCAGAGGAAAATCACTGCTTTAGTTCTACTTTAAATCCTGAATGTTGGCCAGACCTCAACGATCCCATTGACTCCTCTGGATCCTTAGAAGACCCCACTGCTGATCCCCAAATGGGGGGACCTGGGGATTTATATATAATTCTGTAATAATCAGTGATTGGGGGCTGGAGTGCTGCATGCAGGGAGTCTACAGATCCACTTTAAGGATTGGGGTAAATTTGGCTGCGGGCAGCTTCCGGATAATATTCAAGTCACGGGGTAGCAGTGGTCGCCCCACCAATTGTTTTCAGCTGGGTGACAAGTGTTAGATTTAGTGTTCCTGGTTGCCATCCAGTAACCCCGATAATTCCGTCAGCTTTCTTATACTTTGTTCTAGTTGTCCTTTAGAGCCGGGGTGTCAAACTCAAATACACCGAGGGCCAAAATTAAAAACTTGGACAAAGTCACCGGCCAACCTTGACGCTTGTGTATCTTGACTGACCGCGGAAGATTCTTAAAAAAAACCGTCTGCGCTAAACTCCTCGCCAAGAAGCCCCTGAAACTCCAAACACCTCACGGCAACTCCCACGTGTAGCTGGGGGGGCGTGCTGGAAATGCCAGACGGGGCCAATGCGGGGCTAAATCTTATGAGTGGCCCCCCGCTGGAACTCCCTCTGCTTTGAAATAGCGCCGCTACTACAATTTCTGGCATTATTTGCATCCATAAAACTGTCCAATGTGGGGCAATGCATAGGCAGAGAGCCTGCTGGGAATTGTAGTAGCGGAGTTGTAGAAGCAGCGGGCCAGCTGCAGTTCATATTTAGGATTCCTGGGGGGGGGGGCAAAAAAAAGGACGTTGCGGGCCAGAGTTTGACACCCCTGCTTTAAAATGCCCCATTTTTCCATCGTCTTTGCATTATGCCCCATCTGTTCAGTGCCCCTTCCAAAGACAGCCGGGTGGTAACTAGGAAAGTGCTGGGTGGTGCGCCCCACTAGGAGGGTCCGGGGGGGAACTACTGGGGGTAGTTTAAAAGAAATCAGAGATTCTTTATTTTTACATTTTGAACAGCAGAACAATAATTAAACCCCCATCAGGTAGACTGAAGCCTTTAATAAATCGGAGAGATTTTGATCCACTTTTTGTTTTGTAGACGTAACAGAAAGTGAGACAAAATCTCTTCATTGTAAGAGAATTTCTGATACAGCCAGCCATTAATATGAAACATTTCCAGTGTAATCCATTTTGAATGAACTATTACTTAACTTAAGTCACCAGGACCAGGAGGAGAATGCAGACCGCAGTAAACCATAAAAGTCAAAGAGGAGCTGAGACTTCAAATATGAAATAATAATTGTAAGAATAATTGGAATTACCTTTTATTGTTTCATTGGGCCTGCTGGGTCTGGTGAGATCCGATCCGGGGAAGGTGAATGCCTGAGGGAATCATGGAGGAGTTTTCTTCTCAACCCAGAACCATGCATTTTAAAGGTTTTTTACCTTCCTCTGGATCAACCAGTTTTGATTTTTCCCTGGAATATTCAGATTTTCCATTATAATTATTTATTTTTCTTGTGTTTGAACTGAATCGACTTTTGTCTTTTCTTAACCCGATGAGGCTGCTCCTATAAAACAAGGCTTTGGTGGATACCCAAAATGCAATAAACATAAAAGGAGCAATAAATAATAAATAATAAAACACATAGTGAATAGTGCAACAATCTTCAACAACTATACAGTGACAGCAAACTAAATACAAACATACAATGGGCAAAAATATCAGAAGCAGGATTTCAGAAGGATGCAAGGATTCCTAGGATTTCAGATTCAATGCTAGGGTACAATGAGGAATGTGAGGGCAGAATATCTGTATAGGAGGGGTCACCCAAACAGGAGGCGACTTTGCAGCAAGCCCCCTGCTGGTTGCCAGTGGAAGCACAAGCAAGGTGTGCTAAACCACAGTGCCACCATCAGGTGACATAGGGAGCTGCAGGTTTCCTGACATTGGGTTTGGAGCTGGTTTTGTGGTTTTATGTTTTCATTAGTAGTAAAGATCTGAAACTGAAAAACTACAACCAATGTTCTGGCTTCCTATCCACTTTACTAGTTTGTGATTTTGTATTTTATTCATTTGAAGTCATTTTAAGTGTTTTCATTGTTTAAATCCCTCTAAAAAAACAATTTATGGAGATTTGTAGGTTACTGCAAGAACTGTAAACCGATCACCGGGGGCCTCATTAGCACCAAGCATAGCGCTAGGGACTATTACTATGCACTCATTCACTCAGCGGAGGGATAATGATTTGCAGTGATGGGGAAAGCGGTTTGGGAAGGGAATTCCGCGTCTTATTCGCAAACCTCCCACAGAAATCCCGGGAAATGAGGGGAAAACAAAAGACGGGTCCTAAATGGAGACAGATGGCAGAGGATGCCACACATGGGGCTGGCAGAGCGGACGCATTCCTCACCCTCCCTCCTAGGTGGTGAGTGGATGGCAAAGCGTTTGATGGAACCGCTGGATGCAAAGAAAGAACACAAAGTGAGATAATCATAAACAGAGCCGACAGCTGCGTCACAACTCCGACCACAACACCCAGAACCCAAAATATGTCCTGAATTCCAGGAGACAATGGGTAGGGTTGTGCCAGCTGTACCCTCTGAAGGTCAGGCGGGTGACACAAAGAAAGGAAAATGCCAGACAGGTCACAACCTCACCTATCCGCCTCTATTCTATACCACATGACATTAAAGGGGACCTGTCAGGAAAGGTACTTCATCAACACATCACAATATACACAATCAGTATCCACATTTTAAAAAGTAAAAGTTTAGTGACTTTGCCTAGGCTGTGATGATTTCATCAGTCTGCTGCAGGCAGATGGAGGCATTGCCTCAGCCCCCTCCCTAGTGATCAAACTGCAACATTGTAACTTTGCAATACAATGCTGCGCCTGCGCAGGGGCTGATCTGTGCCAGACATTAATTCTGACACCTCTGAGCCGGGATCTCATTCCAGGAAGTACGTGGTGAACCTGGATGATGCCTAAACAAAGATGGCTCTGTCCTTCCATAGAAAAGAGCAGATTAGGACATGACGGGGGCGAGTAATGTAGCTTCTATGGCTAGCGTAACAATAGCGTATCACTGTGATCCTGCCTGTGACTGGACAGTGACAGGAGAAGAAGCAGAATGACAAGCCCTCTCTGCCACTCTGCTCTCTCCTCCTTTCACTGACTCATATTTACTTATGGCTGCAGAACAACTGATTGGCTCTTTTTGCTGCTGCTCATTAAAAAAATAAATAACCCTCTGGTGCTGCAATGGTCACGATGGGACTGATTTATTAAAACTCTCCAAGGCTGGGGAGGATTGACTTTGATCAGTAAAGCTGAGTGATCCTGCAAACCTGGAAGAGATTTCCTATAAGTAATTTGCTTAGCAAATGTTTTCAATCCTGGACCAGATTCATTCCAGGTTTTCTGGATCACTCAGGTTCTCCCATGATAGTCTATCTTCCCCAGTCTTGGAGAGCTTTAATAAATCGGGCCCATTCTGTCATTCCGTCGCTCTTGCTGAGGTCTTTTTCTGTATATCGCACATGCGTAGCTCATTGCATGATTCTGTTCAGGCATCAAGGAGCTCCCCTGTGCCATCATGACCACAAGGGAGTTCAGCTTTGTGGGTGATTTTCATTGGCCATGTCAACACATGGGGGCCCGTTCACCCCAGTGCTGCATAGCGCTATGACTGTACATTGAGTTCTATTTATAAAACAGGGAATCTGACATTCCCTTAAGGGAATCTTTTAGATCCATGAGTTTTAATGGCAGTAATTGATTCCTACCAGGGACAGTTTGAGGGAATGTCAGATTCCTCCTCCTGTGTCACTGTCTGTATCTTTCTGTCATTTGCAACCCCTATTTAATGTACAGCGCTGCATATTATGTTGGTGCTATATAAATACTGTATAATAATATTCATTCCCTGTTTTACACATAGAGCTCATTAAGCTGACCATGTGCATTGCAGTATTAAAAAGCAATAAGAAAAAAATCAATTTAATGTTCTCTTCTCCCATAAAAATGTCACCTGTCAGCAAGTGGAGTTAAATTCAATGTAATTTGCATCATGCGGTCCCTGCCTGGGGTTCAGCTGAAAGTCTCCGTTATCTGATTTGGGGATGACGCCCCTGCTACCCCCTTCAAAGGTGAAACAACCCCACTGATGGAGATATTTGAGCAAAGTGCCGTTCCCACACCAAGCTTTCCAGATGGGGGCTGAAATTCTTTCCTCCGGTAATGTTCCCCAGCAGGTGACTTTTATATTTTGCATCTTTTGGTTGGCGCTGTCACTCTGCAATCATTCCTTTGCCTTCTTTCCAAAACCCATCGTCATGCCGGGTTTGGCGTCCGACGCAAGTTTCTTGTCATCTGACACTGTGGACGGCTAGCCACACAAGCGTTGGGAACACGGTTCCAGGAAATCGACCTAATCATAAAAAATGATGTGGTCGATCGTAACGCCTTCCACAAAATCAAATATTTGCTGAGATTTAGAAAAATAACCAAAAAAATAAAAAAAGTAACCATTTCACAAATGGGCAGAAGGGACAGAACATTTCTCTTTTTTTGTCTTTGGCAGAATTTAAGGAAGCTTTTTCACTCTTTGATCGCACCCCTAACAGCGAGCTGAAGATCACCTACGGACAATGCGGGGACGTTCTGAGGGCGCTGGGGCAGAACCCGACCAACGCCGAAGTCATGAAAGTCATGGGACGGCCAAAACCAGAAGGTTAGCCGGTGTTTGTCATGTCCGCCTGCCAGCAATTTAAGGTTTTGCAAACAGGCTGTGTTTTTCCAGAGTTCTGTCAATTCAACTGCTCTGGCTGAGAAGAAATAGGAGAGAAATTTGGTAGCTAACAAACTGGCAAATGCTGGAGGTTTATTACATAATATAAAACAGCTCTGCGGTTCTTTATTATTATTCGTTGTTAAGCTAGAAAGGTTAAAGGCAAACTCAGAGCTCATTCAATTAAAGCTTCTCTCTAAAATAAAACTGTAATACTCACTTTTAATCTAGAGCTGCCTCAGGCAGTACCATGCTTTCACCAGAAGATGGCCTCGCTCTTTTAAATGATGTCTAGCATCACTCAGCTCCAAAGGAAAGTTTCTAAGTGCAGAGGTCAAGGCCGCACCCCTGAGCATGGGGCCCCAGAATGAACCAATAAAAAGGGAAAACTGCAGGTAAAGGAACACAGAATGGATACAAATGATTGCTGCTGATATTTTGTATTTCACAGAACTCAACACAAAGCTGATGGACTTTGAGACTTTCCTTCCCATGCTCCAGCACATCTCCAGGTCCAAAGAGAAAGGAACCTACGAGGATTTTGTGGAAGGATTGCGAGTCTTTGATAAAGAAGGCAACGGCACCGTCATGGGCGCTGAGATCCGGCATGTTCTGGCAACTTTAGGTATGGCGCCAAATTATTCACAGGAGAAACTTTAAAAGTCTGCAGATTTATCCCAAAAACAGGTTCTTCAGAGTGCAACAATGAAACTTTGTAGCAAGTCAAAGATAAAAAACGCTGTGTTAATTCTTTCTATAACGCATATTCAAGCCTGGACCAGAGAAATTTTTTTAAAACATCTGATATTGGGCCCTTTGCCTAATCCAAGAAATGAAGCCTGCATCTAATATTCCGCAGAAGAAGAAGTCAATGTTAATAATATTATTATTATTTTTATTAATAATAAACAGTATTTA
>NC_092862.1:145727793-145744805 GCF_032062135.1 Pyxicephalus adspersus
GCTGTGTATGGGGTAGGTAGGTGGGAAGGCTGTGTATGGGGTAGGTAGGTGGGAAGGCTGTGTATGGGGTAGGTAGGTGGGAAGGCTGTGATGGGGTAGGTAGGTGGGAAGGATGGATGAGTCTGGCTGCAGCATTCATAATAGATTGTAGAGGATAGAGTGGGGTTAGTGGAATAGCAGAGAGGAGGAGGTTACAGTTAGAAGGGTGAAGAATGGAATCAGGAACATATTTAGGTTCTACAGGTGGAGTTTTTTTCACCAAAGGTTCCCCTAATTTTTTTTCCAAAATCAATCTAACAATAAAATCTGGGTGACATTTGCTTACCCTAATTTCCCCATCACATGTCAAGGACTAAGTCTAGGAACTTATATGTACCCTGGTGAGCCAGTGCTGGAGCATTCGGAGATGTCTATATCATGTGTAAGTGATAATGTATACAGGAGTGTTTCTAAACCTTTTTAACATGCGGGAACCCTTGAAATATCTTTTAGACCCTCAGGGCCCCCTTCTATAATTAATATATCCACAGCTCTCATTAGACTAGTGTGGTGGTCAGTGGGAAGAATTCCTTTTACATTGCTGGCCATTGGGAAGAATTTCACCCTTACAGCCAAAAAGATCATTGGGGTCACTTATACTGACCTGAGGGGTGCAAACTGCTCATTGCTCCAGGAAACATTCTGTTGATGTTTTTGCCAGTTTTTATTTTTCTAGGTTATAACTTAATGTTTCTGCCATTTAGGTGAAAAGTTGACAGAAGAAGAAGTTGACAGACTTATGTCCGGCCAGGAAGACGCCAATGGCTTAATCAACTATGAAGGTAATAGCAAATACAAAATAATCAGCACAGAGAAATATGTAGTGCAAGTTACCTGGGGCAATATGGAAATGTAAGAATACTGAGAAATAAGAACATAATAATAGCAGCACATGTTGGCTTTTGGTAATCATGCGTGAGACCTTTCCATTTCTTGTCTTTGTGTATTATAAGGGGTGTTTATAGGCAGCGTGTAAGTATTCTACCATTAAAGAGAAGCCCTGGAGGATATTTAATGCCGCTGAGGGCTCCAAATAATTTTAAAGCCACTCGATTCAAATAAATGGTCACTCCTCATTGCCAATATTTTCATTTCATTATTGGTGGGAAGGATGGTGGAAGGTTGATTAGTATCTTTGAAGGCCTCCAATGGCCAGAGTATCTTATTGTTTTTTTAGCATTATTTTTTGAAAACATTTATATTTTGATAGACTTTCACATGGAAACGTTTATTTTAACAAAATGACTAAACCTGATATTTCATCACAACATTATTGTCCATCTATGAGGAGGCAAAACTACGAGCCAGTAATAAATCCTGGACCCGAAGGGAATTGACTCTGTAAACTCCATGTAATAAAATGATTCTGTTTTTGTATGATTCCCATAATCATACAGCTAAGCGTCCCCATCCATTAGCCAACCCTTTGTTCAAAGTCAAATCAAAGTCTATAAAATCTCCCTGCTTCTTCCATCACAAGCTTGTAATTGCTACTTATTTTTAAAAAACGGCTTCCAGTTGAACAATATTCCCGATATTTTCCTTGGCTCCAGGTTTCTGTTTTTTACCAGAATACAAAGTTCAAATTCCGAATTTCACTTTGTTCAAGCCGTTGGACGTTTTTTTTCTGCTCCAAAGCGAGAACGTCATTAACGAAAAGGAAATCGTTTTTAATGCCGTGGAAAAAAAAACTTTTAGGGGCTGAAAACAAGTTACGACATCTGAAAAAGTTGGCCTTTTTTGGGAGATTTTCGCTAGCTATGTTGGCAGGGAAATAAGCTGTAAGATTCCTGTCATCGGCTGTGTTCTCTCTAATGCTTGTTTACAACGTTGTGTGATATGGAAGCCAAGGGCCCAGCTGAGAACTCCGAGAGGAAAAATATTAGTCATCTGTGGACAGGAGTTGGGGCGAGAGACAAAAATGTGATGTTTGGGTAACAGATCCGACTAATTCCAATAGAAAAACTGACAGAGTTGGGCGAGCCAACTTGGCTAACTGGCTGACCTATTCCCAGGAGGTGGCAAATTGATTTAGCAACATGAAAGCCCTGGTTTCCAATGACCGGACATGATGGAATGGAGAAGTGGCGGCCATTATAGTTGAGTGACATGGGACTGCACCGTTCTGTGTT
Source organism: Pyxicephalus adspersus (assembly GCF_032062135.1). Classification (NCBI taxonomy): domain Eukaryota; kingdom Metazoa; phylum Chordata; class Amphibia; order Anura; family Pyxicephalidae; genus Pyxicephalus; species Pyxicephalus adspersus. The sequence continues at coordinate 145,729,965 of NC_092862.1, forward strand.
TCCAGTAAGAGGCTATTATAGAGAAGAATGTAGAATTAATGGGAAGTTTAGCCCCTGAAGGATAGCCATGGCTGGAATACTAACAATTGTTCACTTATTTCTTGCAGCCTTTGTGAAGCACATTCTGGCAGGCTAAACAGGTAAACTGAATGCTGTTGATTGGAAGAGTTAACACCCATGTCATTTAATTTTCTTTTCACTAATTCCAGCAACTTTCCATTTACTGCTAAAAAGTTCATTTAGATTTTAGCTCCAATCTAGACTTCACCTTGTCAATTGGCAGCAATCCGAAAAACGTTACAGTGATTTCTAGCTGATTGCTACAGGATAATGAGCAATAAACGTTTCTCTTTTCCTTATTAAAGGGAAATAATGTGTTCTCTGTTCCGTTGCTTTCCATTCCTCTCCCTGTTCTATTTATTCCTTTCTGTCTTCTTCCCTTATCTTTTATTTTTACTTCTCAGCTTCTCATCTTTCAATTCTATCCTATCCTTCCCTTCTCTCCTTCCACTCCCCCTCTCCTTCCTCATTCCCCTCCTCCCTCTTCCAAGACAAATTTCCCTATTACCCCTCTCCTTCCTCATTCCCCTTCTTTCCTCCCTCTTCCAAAACCACTCGCTCTCTTCCCCTTTCCTCTCTCTTCTAACTGTAACTTCCTTCCCTTCCTGTCTTTTCCTTTTCTCTTGATTATTATTATTATACAGTATTTATATAGCGCCATCATATTATGCAGCCCTGTACAAAGTCCAAAGTTGTGTCACTAACTGCCCCTCAAAGGAGCTCACAATCTAATGTCCTTACCATAGTCATATGTCATTAATGTAGTCTAGGGTCAATTTTATTTTTTTTTAGGGGAAAGCCAATTAACCTAACTGCATGTTTTTGGGATGTGGGAGGAAACCGGAGTACCCAGAGGAAACCCATGCAAACTCCATGCAGATATGCAGTGTCCTGGCTGGGATTTGAACCTAGCGCTGCAAAGGCCAGAGTGCTAACTCCTGAGCCACCTCTCTGTTCTCCTGTCTTTCTGTCTCTCTATATCTCATCCTGTTGGCATGCTTTCCTCTCTTTTCCATCTCCTCTCCTATTTATAACTCTTTTCTCGCCTCTCTTGTTCTCCCCTCTTCCCCCTCTTTTCTCCTATTGTCCATTTCTTTTGTCTCCATCCTTTCTATGTATAAAAATAATTATTTTTCCAGTTTAAAAAAGAATTGGTTACAGATTTCCATTTTCCTTTTTCCTCGGCATAATAAAAATAGTTACATAAGTGACAGAAATAATAAAGAAATCTCACGTACAATGGATTGTAGCATCAAACCGACGCAATCAGAGTGTGCTGCGGTGTTAGGATAGGAGAAATGGAAATGTTGCATTATTGTAACACACTAGTGTGGCCATGCCAATAGCATTTAATCAAGTCATTCATGGCTGTGTGTAATTATTCATCATTTATGTCAAAGATTTTACCACATTCACTAAGCTAAAAAAATTCTCCCCTGCAAGGTTCCCTGAGCTTAGTGAATGCAATGAAAGTCCATAATGCAACGAATACCAAATCACGTGCAAGGAAATTGACATTGACAGAGCTTCATCTAAGTTAAGTGAAATATCCGTTGCAAGGAGATAATTCACTTTGCTAAACAAACAAATTTATATTCTCAATGTGAATCTACCCTATTGTTTAGGTTAAATTACTGCACAGATCTGGAAGAAACACTCAAAGTTTACCAAGATTCTACAATAGAATTCATCTTTTGTATTTTGATGAAGCTTTTATATTTATTGTTATCTGACATCCTAGATATTCACTTATATTTCTTTGTAGTTTGTTCCTGCAGTACTTCATCCAATCATCACTTGACAACCTGGATCTCCAGAATGGATCCTCCAATCAAAACACTCCAAAGTGTAATGATCTCATCTCAAAGTGACAAATTCTCAATAGTTTGTATTTCAAGATTGTTTTCCTAAGATACTGGAACACCCGTATATTTATGTTAAATTTAACAATAACATTTGTACAAAGTATAACCAATAAAACTCTGACTGCCTTCAATGTAATAAAGTTTTTGTCTTTATTGGCTGTAAATCTTTTTTTCTTCTTTTTACTATTTTGTTTGTATTTTGGTAGAAATTGCAGATCACTGAGCCCTGGAGTTTTCTGCATTCCATTATTTGTCAGACTTTGTTGAGTTAGGGTATAATCAGATATACAGCAGGGGTCTAGAAGGCCAAAACTTGCAATGGCTTCAACTGACCTTCAAAGTGACCCTGTCAGGGTAAACCAGCTCACCCCTGCAATAGATTACCTAAGATAACCATATCTCTGTATGCCCGTGTCTCCTTCACCCACCATTGCAGCCATGCAATGTCAGAATTCAGCACTTTTCAGAAAGTTGTGTCCCCCGCTGCAAATATCCTTGCGCTGATCCCTACGTCAATGATAAAGTCCTAAATGATGAAATGGTTAAAGGAGGGGTCAGCAAACTCCGACCTTTAGGTCAGATATGGCCTAGCCGGTGATTCGTTCCGTCCTAACACCCCCTGGCCGATCCGGTCTAATGCCCTGAGTATAGATTTGTTTTGCTGGATTACTATTTTTCTGTGCTTCCCTGCAGATAAAACACAATTGCAAATGTGCTTGTTTGTAGAATAATCTTTTATTATAAATTAGGAATATCATTTAGCAGCAGGGTTATGCATGCATCAAATATGTGTAGATAACTTTATTTGGTACTAACTTCTGATTTTGCTACTTGTCTCTGCAGTGAACACAATATAATTGTTCCATTGAAAGTAATTTCTAAAACAAAAATATACTCAGCACATTTAGGAGCAAAGATTAAACTGTGTGAATAATTCACATTACAAAATAGGGGTTTTGTTATGGGAATCCGCAATTGTACTTCTGCTAGGTGAGCTCTCAGGTTGAATTTCAGAATTACTTGTCAGGTTTTCATGATGAGATGGCTGGAAGGCAGCCAAACAAAGACACGTCAGGGTCGGGGGTTAGATTTGTGTTATTTGCATTGTGATTGTATTGTAAGCCAAGGAAGCCTATGAGCTTGCCAAATGAGGAGGTACAGAGAGAAAAGGGCCGATCCAAGGACTGACCGTTGGGGACACCAACAGAAAAAGAGAAGAAGAATTAATATTGAAAGCGGTCAGATAAATAAAAAGAAGCACTTGGCTTTGTCTTCTGTAAAATGTAAACTCTGCACCCTTATTCACCTCAACACTTCTGCTTGTCCTGTCCACCACATCCTAACGTCTCACAGTTCCTGCCCTTCATTGCTCTCCTCCACAACAGTTTAATGTCAGGAAGATCTTAGCAAGCCATTCCATATTGTTTTAGCAGATTCCCTTGCTTGACTTTCTTCCTCTGACTCCTTAACGTCTTCAGATCAAGCTGTCTCATTATAAACTTGCTTGCATTGAGTCTAAATTAAGCTGTCCTGGCTATCTCCTGCTTTACCACCTCTTCTAACCCCCAGCCATGGCTCATCAATCACATTAGGGATCTAGAATATGTAGCTGGACAAAAGAGGAAATCTGGACTCGAAAGCAATTTCCACCAATAAACTTCAGTGCCTAAAAACTGAACTCTCGGCAGCCAAGCCATACAACAATTTGGGGCGTCCAACCCAGGCCATCACTTCACTACATGTGACTTGCTCTTCAAACCTCGACCCTACTCCTACTGACCCGTTATCTGCTCAGTTGTCCACCTACTTTAGAAAGGAAATCATCAAAGTGTGTTCATTTGTTGCATTATACATCTCTTGCACCAACTCACCATCTACCCATCACTTCTTTCTTAGCTTCTTTATCCCTGTCACTGTAAGCAAAGCAAACTCTCTTCTTCCATTTTATTCCTCCAACCCTCGTCCTATTACCACCAACTTACCACATGCCCACTGCTCCACCTTGGCCCCCGCCAAGGTATAATATTGTCCTTCAACAAATATGTACTCCTCAAATCAGGAGGCAATTTCTCTTTGTTTCTCATTAATGTACCCTCAGCTTTTAGCACAATGGACCCTTCTCTTCTACTTTGGACCCTGCAGCCTTTTGCATTGCTGCCACAACCCTCTTGGTTCTTCTCATATCTCTCTAATAACTGTCACACTTACCTCTTCCTCACTAAAGTGCAGACACCTCTCTCCTGGGCATGCCGGCAGTTCTGACTCTGGGTGCGCCTGCTCTTCCAAGTTTTATCAGTTTCACCCATCCCACTGGCGGCAAATAGTCTTTGGTGTCTATTTCCTGGATCCCTGGTATTTGACCCCAACCTTCCTTTTCAATTCTTCTGCTTAGTGATTTGGTACCGTGTGTATCACCCTTGTGTGTCCAAGGACTGCAACCTGTCAGTAACCAGCAGTACAACATCCTCACCACTAGAGGCTCTGGAGAAGACCTGGTTACTGCTTAGACTCTGCGCCTTGGCCCTTCTCAGGGCTCACACAATTTATGTGTAAGCCAAAGCACCCCCTAGTGGCCATGTCTCCCCAAGCGTGACACCAACTTATTCCAGATCCCTTTCATTGGTGCCCACTTGTTTTCAGAGCAGTCACAGATACTTATTTGCAACTGGTGAGTCCTCCCTGCAGGATCCAGTGGTTTCTGTCCTCCACCCAGAACTTTAGCTAGGCAACCTCCAGGTTAGAAGAATCATTTTCAGGTGGTAGCCATCTTCTTACCCAAGTTCTTTCTTGGCAATTCCTCAAGCAAGTCATATGGTTTTTATTAGACCATTTACAAAGGCCACCATCTCTCTCGGACTTCTGAACAAAATCCTCAGTAAGTGGATTGAGAAGATAAATATCCAATTTAGGAAAACCATGCAGAACACTGAAATGGTAATAATAATAATTGCTCCATCCCTATTGCCTGGCATACAAGCACACACAATACTAGTGACACGTCAGTTTCAGGCTTTGAGTCTCTATAAAATTTCATGACTATATAAAATGTTGTGTATTTATTTTATTAGTTGCCTGCTACTAATGCCCGCATGCTCCGTAAGAAGCCCCTTATTGGGGTAAAAAGTGCAGGGCCAAAATACCTGGCGTGTGGAATAAATGGTTACATTCCGGACGGGTGGTTGTTGTGTTCTGCACTGATTTTGTTTAGACCTTGGAATCCCGGAAATCATTCAGATTTTTTTATTAGCCTTAGCTGTCCATGGGATATTTGTATCTTTAGAAAAATCAGTCTCAATTTTAATAGTAAAACAGCATGGAAGACATTGGGGTTCATTTAAGGAAGGGGAAAAGAAGGCTTTTCCCTTAGCAAAGTGAATTTTACCCTTTTTAGCTATGCTGATATCAACCATCCAGCCATGTGCTAGGAAATATTCTGTTATAGATTTCTTGCCTGTGATTCTTTGTAAAGTGAATTATTTTCACCTTCACCAAGCTGTGAAAAAAGTGAAATTTCCCTTGTGGAGTGATAATTCAGCTTTGCTAAGTGAGCGGCCCATATTCCTTTAGTAAATCAGCCCCATAGCAATGTTCAGTGTCCGTGCGGAGAAATGGAACATTATATAACGTGTAATTATCTGAAAACATTTCGCTTTTTGCTTTCTTTTCTCTTTCTTATATTTTATAGCCGGTCCATGACTTCATGTGGCCGCCCATCACTCTGCGCTGTACATAAAGCAGTCGTGTTTGTGGTTTCTGTGGCTGGACGCTGGACACATCTGTCCACTAAATCTGACTTCCAGATTAAACAGAAGGGAAGAAGAATAACAGGCTGAGAAGCTGACACCAAAGTCTACTCTTTAATTCCCAGTTTTCCTTTGTATCCCTGCCATGAATACATTGCAATTTAAGGATTACATTTCTCTGACAGAGACATGGCAGATGAATAAAAAGTCAATTTTGTATTTATATGGTTAAAGTGGACCTTTCATTAAAATTCACACGTCACATAAATCAACCAGGGGCATAATATCACATTTCTGTTTTTTGTGTTTATAAAAAGTACGCATTGATTATAATGTAGCACACAAACTGCAACCCTGAAATCTCCTAAAAATGTGACCTAAAACGCGGGCACCCTCAGCCACATGGACCCCATTAGGAAGTACTCCGTGTGCATCTGACAGGACTAAGAGACTTCAAGTTAAACAAGTGAAAACATGGGAAGTAAAGATGAACAAAAATGAGTTTTTTGCATTTGACTAAAGAAAAAGATGAAAAGTTATATTATATTACCACGTTTTTTGTTCACATTGAGTTTTAGGCATTGAAGTAGTGAAGATTAAATTCAAGAATATTAAACCAATTACTAAATTCTCATAGAAGCTTGGTAATGTCATTTCAAAAGTCATTTTCAATATTTCTCAATCTGCAGTTTTCTGCTGACACCGGCATAATTGGGGATCCCCCTGTATTGGGGTGACAACGCTCTGTTCCTGTCTCCTATTTGTGTTGATTGTAACCTGTTACATGGAGACTGCATGCAGCCGGTCTGATACATATGATACAACATCAGAGATTTATATATTATGTATATTATATAACAAGGTCTCTACTTGTTTTATAGGAAACCTGTTCTGTTATTTTATTGGTGGAAAAATGTGTGGGTACAATAACTGTCCAAAATAGAATCGCTCCAAAATGTCATGGGGCCACCTTTAGATTTCATTGCAGCACACATTTGCTGTGCTATTGTTTGGATAATGTGATTCAATGTCTTATCATTTATCTCCATCCAGGGTTGCATTTATTGCACCGCAGAACATTACACTGCCCCCACAGGTACCCAGATCATAGCACTGCCCCCACAGGTCACTGCCCCCACAGGTACCCGGATTATACTATTGCCCCCAAAGACACCCCAGATCATAACACTGCCCCCACAGGTACCCCAGATCATAGCACTGCCCCCACAGGTACCCAGATTATACTATTGCCCCCAAAGACACCCCAGATCATAACACTGCCCCACAGGTACCCAGATCATAACACTGCCCCCACATGTACCTGGATCATACCATTGCCCCCAAAGACACCCCAGATCATAACACTTCCCCCACAGGTACCCCAGATCATAGCACTGCCCCAACAGGTACCCCAGATCATAACACTGCCCCCACAGGCATCTGAGATCATAACACTGCCCCCACAGGTACCTGGATCATACTATTGCCCCGACAGGTACCCCAGATCATACCACTGCCCCCACAGGTACCCCAGATTATAACACTGCCCCACAGGTACCCCAGATCATAGCACTACCCTCAAAGGTACCCCAGATCATACTATTGCCCCCACAGGTACCCCAGATCATAACACTGCCCCCACAGGCAGCTTTGATAGCAGCACACATTCACTGTGGTATTGTCACAACATTTATTCCCACCCGGATCTTTGTATTGATGATGGGAGAGTCGGAGCTGTGTAAATTCTTCTCCAGCTCATCCCAAAGACTCTCCATGGGGTTCAGGTCTGGATTCTGTGGTAGCCAATCCATGTGTGACAATGAAGTCTCCTGGTCCCGTAACAAATGAATCCTGGTATTGTTATCTTGGAAGATTCCATTGCCATCAGGGAGGGAAATATCCAGTGACCTGGTCAGTCCGTATATTCAGGGAGTCAGCTGACCTCATTTTTGGGCACATAATTTTGCCCTAGAACTGAAGAAACCCCAGCTCATAACACTGCCCCCACAGACACCCCAGATCATCACACTGCCCCTACAGACACCCCAGATCATTACACTGCCCCCATTGGCACCCCAGATTGTAACACTGCCCCCACAGGCACTGCATATCATAACACTGCCCCCCCACCAGACCTCCAGATTATAAAATTGCCCCCACAGGCACCCCAGATTGTAACACTCCCCCTACAGGCACCCTGGATCATAAAACTACCCCCACAGGTTTCGGCCAGACAGTGTGTATTATAGCTCTCCAAGACTGGAGAAGACAAACTTTCATGTGAGAAACTGGGTGATCCTGCAAACCTGTAATGGATCTGGTTTAGGATTGAAAACATTTGCCAACTAAAGAACTTAAGAAATCCATTCCAGGTTTGCTGGATCATCCAGGTTCTCCTATAATAGTCTGTCTTCTCCAGGATTTCCAAAATACTATTGGTTATTAGTTGGAAAACAGTTTTAATCCTGGACCAGATCCATTCCAAGTTTGTTGAATCACCCAGGTTCACTCATGATAATCCATCTTTGGGGAGCTTTAATAAATCAGGCTCAATATATACACACTGATTAAAACACTGCCCCCGCAGGCAGTCTAGAATAAAACACTGCCCCCGCAGACAGTCCAGAATAAAACACTACCCTGCAGGCACCCCAGATTAAAACACTGCCCCCGTAGGCAGTCTAGAATAAAACACTGCCCCCGCAGGCAGTCCAGAATAAAACACTACCCTGCAGGCACCCCAGATTAAAACACTGCCCCCGTAGGCAGTCTAGAATAAAACACTGCCCCCGCAGGCACCCGAGATTAAAACACTTTTATAATTTGGCTTAATATAATATATACAGTTTGTCTCAATTAACATACAATTAGTTTTATAAATCAGGCTCAGTACATACACACTGTCTATCTATACCTCAACCTATACCTATATCTATCAGCCAGCTCAGGAAGCAGAAATTAAATCCAGGAAGTTGTAGCAATCCGGCTGAAGTTGAGTTTTTGAATGATTTAGTTATTACACCCTGAGGAGTTTTGGAAACAAAAAACGAGGACGGGAGCTTCATACCAAGGCTTGGATTATTCTTCATCCCTATAATTCATAATGATGCCAATAATGAAGCCAAGGACGACCCAATCCATCTTCCACTGACACATTTAATTATGTCGGGAAAACTGACAATGGCGGCCAATTTGTTGGCTTTTTTTCTCTTGGTGCTGATATATAGAAAGTGCCTGAGCTTCATAGATAACCGAAAAAATGAGAACCGTCCGGGGACAGGGACACCGCCATTACTCAGGACACAGGGGGAGAATTCACAATTATTTTGTCTGATGATAGTGTGAAAAATGGTCGCCTGGTAAATATTTCAATTTCAAGTGGAGAACATAAAGGACGTTCAGGCTGTGACGACGCAGCGAGGAACGAACCCCGGGGAGAACCCAGACTGACAAAAATTAACTTCAATGGCTTCACAAATCGTCACGCTGATAAACAGCTGTCAGAAGCCTTGGATCCGACTTTTCATGTCAGCGAGCAATCCCTTGAAATAGAAACTTTGGTCTAAGAGGATCAACATAATATGTTACAGGGGGATTCAGAACAAACAAAATCTATAAAGAATTGGAAGGTAAAGCAGAGCCCTAGCCAGGATCAATATTACTATAACCTCCCATAATATTAGATGATGGAATCCTGTTTATCCTGACCACAGATACTCAAACACACCTGTATAATCTAAGGCCAATTTTCACCCAATTGGACGCATCCTGTCCGAGGGTGTCAATGATTTTTTTTTAAAGTAAGCATAATCACCCAACTACAGAATGAGTGTTACTGCAAAGATCGCCAGAAAAAAAATAGAATTTAAACAGATTTTTTTTTTACCTATAAATTCCATAAAAAAATATCTGTTTATACTCAGGTCCCAACACTAGATGGCGATGTGCCCTCAGTGTAAACAAACTTTTTCCATATATTTTGTTACACAGTGCCATCTACTGGAGACAAACAATGCAGAAACTATCATTCAATATCAAGAGCAAGAGACCCAACATAACCCAAACCAAACTGACAAAATACTTTAAAACTAAAAAAAAAAAAGCCCTCAACCTATCTATAGACGAACGAGTTCTGTGGTGTAGCAGCGTACATTTTTTTCCTGGTTCTTGCGCTTCCATCCAACGCACCATCTTCTTCCATCCGGGTCGTTCCTCATATCACCTGTGAGGGATTGAGCACCTGAGAGGACCTGAGAAAGCCTCCTGATAACGCATGCCCGATCTCAAGCATGCGCAGAAGGAGCAGGACACAGCCTTTTGGGCTATGTGGCCCCAGTATCCCAGGATGCTGGAGGTTTCCTCTTCAGTCCTTACCAGTGAAATAGAAGAGCGTGGAATTATAAACAATTTGATGATTGGTCGGCTTTAAGGAATTCTTTAAGATAAACGTATTTAAATTTTTCCCCTTTTAACTAGAAATTTCTAAAATCACATGCCATGGGTGTATTTGTTCACCTTTTTTTTTTTGGCCTTTCTGCCAATTTTTGTTTCAAATGCACTGACTGACGCATTTTGTGCCCTAGGTTTATACTAGTCTCAGTTTTTCTTTAGGTACACGTAGATATCTCAGTTTATATTTGGAATGGTTTATATTTGAGTATATATAGTAAAACATATCAAATCTGAGAACTAGAGTGCTGAAATATTGTAAGTTATATTTTTTGGGTTGTTGTGGGGTTTAGATGCAGGTTACAACTTTTTAATATATCATCCTTTTAATGTTTTATAAACAAGAGTTCAATGCATTAGGATCTGGCATAAGATTTGAAGCGATTCTGCTCTGTGAGCCTCCAAGAGTTAAGTTACCAAACTTCTCAGCATGGTAACCTCTGGCAGCATCCCGTGTTTATACAAGTGTATCTGCGAGTAGCAGAGTGTAACTGTATTCAAACTTAAGAATGGAAATGATAGGCTTCCCATCCTATATATACTACGCCACAACATTCCTGTGGATGTACAGCTAAAAACGACGAGCCACAGGACAGCCAAAATTACAAATATAAAGAAGCAACTTTCATCTTGAAGCAATTAATGCTGCGCTTGGAACGCCTTGCTGCCAGAAAACTATTTTCACTATTGGTTTGTTGGTCTCTGCGGCTGTAGGGCCAGCAGCAATACGCTGAATGCTGTCATTCTGTCATTCGACAAAATAACAAAGGTTGATGTATTTCTCGCAGGGGTCTATTTTTGAGATATACCACCCTTGTAGCATTAATGTGATACACAGCGGGCACATTCTAACTTGACCACCTGAGAAAAACACAGTCAAAGCAATTATTGTACAGCTCCCAATGTCCCCAGCAAGCCAGTTCCTTGGGACTTTGACCACAAGATCGAGGTTCTTCAATTCAAACAATCACACAGTCAACTTGGATCCAAGGACTGGCCAGGACGGGCCCTCAAATCCCACACAGAGACGGGCATCTGGGATATTAATGGCCCAGTAATTAGATTAATTTTATTTTATAGTACAGAATAATTTGTTTTTACAAGGAAGGTGGTGGCTCTACTTCACGTGAAGGTGACGGGAGGGATTAATCAATTAGGTAGAAGAGAGATGAATGGGTCCATTGACAAGAAATGTTAGGCCTCGGCGTGTTTACTATGAATGTTTGTGTTGGTAAACAGATTCGTAGAAACCCACTGACGGTTTATTGGGGAAGGATGATGGAAATTCAAGGCAGTGAAAATACCTTCGTATTTCAAAAGGTAGCTTTGTGTAAGACTAGGTTATGGATTGGGTGAAATCTCAACCATCCTATTATACCGTGACTGCTATGGTATACTGGAGTACCCATCCACTCAACTGGGTCCAAGAGCACCATTCACCGATCAATGGGTGGCCAATCCCAATGGTGGCTGGTAAAATATCGAACTATTGGACTGTACGAAGGAGAATTCTAACCCAGCTAATCTTTGAGATGTTTGACTACACATATGTATGACATCTGGGACATGTTAAATTGTAAGGTTAGCACATGTGTGTGTTATTACATGCTCATGAGTCACAAGCATCCACATGTGCCCATGATGTTCCAGGCACGTGGCTATGTGTAGTGATCACCTGCCCAGGTTTATGTGATACTCAGACATGTGAAGATTAGGGATGAGAGAGAATGCTTCTGGCATTCTTGCGAAAATTTCCTCGTACTTTCAATGAGTCCGCGAAATTACTGCAACTGATTTCAGCGACGCATCGGAACATCGAGGAAACCATTACAGGATGAGTCCCATGGCTTCATTCATGAATGCAGCTGCGGTACTCCTCCTGTCAGTGTGAGTACTGCGGCTGTGCTCCATAATGAATGCAGCTATGGGAATCTTTACAGGATAATTCCCACAGCTGCATTCACAGCACAGCTGCAGTACTCCTGTGTTCTTGGATAGAGAATCTCTATCCAAGAACACATACTACAGAGCTGTAAGAGAAATCAGGGCTCTGCTCCCCTGATTGCTCTTGGAGGTCCCAAATTTGATCTCGATGGCCAAATTTACACAGGCCGTTATCGTTTACATGTTCGGTAAGCGAGAACGGCCAGATTCACTGCGAGAATGAATTTTAAAATCTCACTCGCTCCTCCCTAGTGATGATTGCTGTGTTCCTGCCCCTTCATCCCATGCTAGTGTTTCGCCCCCAGATTTGTGGTGTATGTTTCTTAGTTCATCTCTGTTCTTGAACTTCCTCTGCTACTTCTTCACTTAAACCTGGAAATTAGCCCATAGTTGTTGAAGCTGGCTTGGCTTTTATTCATCCTTGTGATGACATTATCATTGGGCTGGGAATTGGCCCCTTAAGAGCCCAACTAGAACATTTGACCCTCCTACACCTTATGGCAGTTTAACAGATGGCGATTCCAATTCATGTCATTACTCATCCTGAAAGAGAAGAAATTTCCCAATGCCTGAAAATTAATAAACAAATCTAAACCTTTTACATAAACTCATTTTTACAAACTTTTTGTCAATGGAGAAAATAAAATCACATGGGCTCAGCCTGTATGTTATTTTTTTCCACTTTCCACAGGTTAAAATACTTTATACATTTGAATTAGTTAAAATGGATCATTTGCTCCTAAAAGATATTTTGTGCATTATTGGTGGCCACCAGTAGATGGCACTGTGTCTTCAAGTATAGTGTGTAACAAACTCGTGCTATTCAGTTTAATAATAAAGAGCATGTTACACACTATACACAAAGACACAGTGCCATCTACTGGTGTGACCTGAGTATAAACCAAATCAGTTATTTGCAGTCATTTTCAAGTCAAAACATCTTAATGAAAATACTGTTATAAAAAGTAAAAACTTGGGTCACACCACTAGATTGTAATGTATAACAAACTGAGACATTGGGCCTGATTTATGAAAGCTCTCAATGGCTGGAGAGGATACACTTTCATCAGTGAAGCTGGGTGATTCAGGAAACCTAGAATGGAATTATTCAATATCATTTACAATTTTCTAGTAAATGTTTTGAATCCTGGACCAGATTATTTTCAGGTTTACTGAATTACCTATCTTCACTGATGAAAATGTATCCTCTCCAGTGTTGGAGAGCTTTAATAAATCGGTCCCATTATTTGAGTTTGTTGCACACTTTATATGAGGACCCGGTGCCATCTACTGGTATAACCTGAATACAAACAATTTTTTTTATTTACTGTCATTTTCAAGTAAAGTGGTTTATACTTGAGTATACTGCGCTTCTTTTTTAAACACATTTCCTTAAAAACAAATAAAGAAACATTGGATATTTGGATGCATTGGATATTTGGATGCATTATGTACTTCAAAACTATGGGAGTGGCAGATAAATACTTCTATAAAAGTCCATATGAGTTAAATTATGAAAAGCATTGAAGGAAGAATGCTGACAAGGAGATCGCAGCACGATGTATAAAGCCGGTTCTGTGCTCTCCCTAAATATTTTGCTAACACAGCTAAAGGATGCACCCAAAAACTTGTGGGAAAAATAATTTTATATAAATATTAGATAGTATAGAGGATTTTAAACAATAAACCAAAAGTATAGAATGAAAGAAATATAGATCAAACAAATGGAATCCATTAGATATTTACCTGCATCACATGTTTTTTTCTGAACCAGAACATGGACCCATAGACCGCACTGTGTCAGCCATCATTGGGGGGGGGGTCTACATATGAAGCTGCTCCGGGACTGATCATATCTATAATATAGAATTCAGAGAACTCCTTGCCTAGTAATGTAAAAAGATTGCAAAAGTTCATCATCTGCTTAAAAGTTTGTTTAAAAATCCCAGAATCTTAAAATCAACTTGGTGGAGAATTAAATTTTTTAGCAAATCAGACATTTCTATGCATTATAACATTATAGAACCCCCTTAGTATTAAACTGGACGTCTCTTTCACAATTTAATAAGCAGAATATTCCAAAAAGTTTTAAATTTAGATCATTTTTTAAAATGGCCTCCCAAGCCGCTGATTATGAATATCCCATAGACAGCTCCCCCAATTCTATTCATAGCATGAGGGATGAATGTGCTGTTGTCTTTGGACCATGGATTTGGAAAGCAGGAGATGGTTTCCCATCGGTCCCAACCTCTTGGGAGACAACATTGCATTTTATTGCCTGCCATCCCTGCAGAAGGTGCATTGTGTCCCCTCGGTGCAGTCTACCCACGGCAGAACAATCTGGTTTCGCATCAGAACTTTCAGCACATTAATCGACCTCAGGTTTAAATATAGAAAGGACGTTGGTTAAAAAAACCACCTGTACCCAGACGCCAGGCAGGGTGGCCGGAGTGAATAACATAACCACAGGAGGAACACAAATACCAGCGGGAGATGGAAGCAAACTCCAATCTGAAGCAGGACGGTACACGGCGGCCAAAATTAGAAGCCCATGTTCAGCCCATTGTTGGATGGTTTTAGCATGGATGGGATGGAAGGTGCAAAGTCATAGGATTCTGGAGCTCTCAGGACTCAATAATGGTCAACTGGTCAGCCATCAGAATAGCTCACGATGATGAAGCTCAGTGCGAAACGACCGGCTAATGATTTGGATGAATCTTTATCCATCTACCTAATATCTCTGGATCTGTAGTCTGCCATTATGGTGGCCTCAGATTCAT
>NC_092862.1:145745111-145759462 GCF_032062135.1 Pyxicephalus adspersus
AGGGAATCTTATTACAGGAAGTATTATTTGAACTAAAGAGTTGGTTCATTTCTATAAGATAAATTTGAGGCACGACATGTATGAGGGTTTTAGTGGATGCAGCAATACACGAAGAACCTCTGACTTGTCTGTTCAAGCTAAACTCTGATATGCTTGGAATGGATGGAGGAACTCACAGGGAGACTCAGCACGCTGTCCGAGCTGTCAATCTGCTCCTCGGGGGTTGGCACCTATTACCTTTGTTTAAATTAAGAAAGTTTATTCACAAACTTATTATTTACTCATCAAACCACAAGACATTACCAGCCATCGGCAGTCCAGTCCATGTTCTATAGTGAGCTATGAAAACTTGATGTCCTGCAGGATCGACCTTCACCCGCCAAGGACAACTTCTCCCTTTGGACATTTCAGTCAGGCAAATTATGTCATCTTCAGTCAATTCCGCACATAAAACTGCCTGGGTGGCACATGAGCCTGTCAGATGGGCACATTTTGGTAAATTTTTTCGGTCACCCATATAAGTCAAATCAAAATAAGAATACAATTCTGAAGTACATTTCATCATGATCTATCCCTTATCGGACCTTCATAGGACAGAAAAGATTTAATGATCTTCCAGAAATGAACTCATTGTGTAACCTACTGATCTGACAACACAGCAACTTTGTGCACTGAATGGTGTCAGCCCCCCTCCTAAACTCTATCCAAGGTAAAGGCCAGGTGGGGTAAAGAGACTCACGGAGATAACACGGGGCAGAGATATTCTGGCAGGATCAACTAATATAAAAAAAACATTTTCAATATTAATATTTACCAGACCAAATGCAGCAGATGAGAGACGTTCATTGTTAGGGTTTACGTACTGTCTAAGCTCATCCTTTGTAGTTTGTTTTAGAGAACCATGAAGCAATGCAGCCCCTGAACACAGGAAATGTTTGTACCCAATATTCACCTCGTAGTAACATCTATTTCTGAATTGGGAAAGTTGTGTGTATAATCATAGTGTGTGACTGTGGGGGGACATTAGAGTGTCAGCTCCTCTGTACAGAGACTGATGGGACTGGCTCAGTGTTCTCTGTCTGCTTTCTGTGCCCTCCTTCGCATAACTTTCACCCATCCCTGATCCCTGAATCTCATATTAATTTATTGTTATGTAATGTAACATTGCAGAAGTCAGTGATCCAACTAATCTCAGGATATCATAAAATTGTAAATTCTGTAGGATTCTGTTCATAAAGCAGTGAATCTATTATTCACCATTCTCTAGTAGTGAATCTCCCAGGTCCCTGTTTTGGTAATGGTGGTGACTAATTCTCTACTAGAAAGTGTTTGGTGAATGAATCAGCAATGCAGGAGCACAATTAGTAGACAAGGACAGGAAGTGCCTTACAAGGACCATCATAGCAGGATCACCAGGGAATATTTTACCTTCAGATTTAACAATAAAAATGATATTTGAAACACAATACGATGGCTTCTATGAGAGTTTAGTGATTGGGTTGGGTCAGTGGTAGAAACCGTTTAATAAATTCTATAGGCTCTATTTATAAATGATCCCCCTGTCAATTCCTCTGAAATACGCTGAGAAGTGTTCATCAAATCTCTTCAGTCTTTGCATTGTTTCTCTTTCTCCTGACATTCAGTAACTCCTCCAATCCCCCTGAAAAGTTTCCCCTGGAGTTCTCTTGGTGTCAGCTTGTCAGAGTGCTGCTTTACATCATTCCACGCTTATGTCATGTATCAAACATCTCTCATTATCGGAGCTCCTCCATAATCTCATCCTGCTATGCCCCCCCCCCAGCTCCCGTCTGCCGCTTTGTAGTGGGCACCGTCCCGGGCGACGTCTCTGCCAGCTGATAAAACTATCAAATAAAGTGCAATACAGAGACTATGATATCAGCCAAATAAAGGGGAACCCCGGAGTACCCCGGAGGTATGATTGGAGAAAAATATTTTATGGCGGCATTTATATCTGGAATTCTATTTTGTTTTATTCTTTCTTTTATAAAGATTTCCACATTCACATGTGGATGCTTACAAGGACTGGTGCAAATAATCTAATACTGCCCGGGGTATTTACAGAGAGAATATTTGGGGGTATTAATGAAGGCCCATTGGAGAAAATATTGCATGATGGGAATTCTGCTTTTGGTTTGGTTTCCTTCTTTTATATGGATTTTCACATTTACATGCAAACCAAGCTGGGAGCAAAGTGACGGTTACAAGGCTTGGGGCAAATAATTTACCACTGCAGGGGTATTTATTCAGATTGTTTCAATCTTTTTACAAAGGACAAAAGAAAAGATTTTATTGCTGCCTAGAAAAGTATTAGCTGAGGTTTGGCTTTAATGAGGGCAAATCCCTTAGAATGAGCTCCGATGGGGCAATACCACCACTTATGTCTTCTATCTGCCCCTTATGAGGGTTTTTCTGTGCTCCAACTGCCCCTAAAGAAATAAAGTCTGCTTATGAAAATGTGCTGACAGACAGAACAACTCCTTTCTGAACTGGAAAAGATTATCATGGGAGAACCTGGGTGATTCAGCAAACCTGGAATGACCTGGACCAGGATTGAAGGTCACCTGTGTATCTGTACATTAATGCCCCCACTTCCTGTCCTCGGGGGCCACACTGAAATGAACAAATCTTAAGTTTGGCGTCAATAAATTTCTGTTTACAAGCCGAGTTATGAAAACTAATTACCCAGCTACGATGAATGAAGAAAAGAATAATAATTACACGCCTGCGATGGCTTTTTCTCCATTTCCATCCTTGTTACAGATAATGTGTTTCTGCTCTTCCAGATCGTCTCGTTCTTTCCAAATTAATTGAGTTCACCTGAGGACGCCGAGCGCCTGGAACTGCTGAGCAACATTCTCCATCTTCATCATTCATTGATAGAATTTCAGCTATGGAGAGTAACTGCACCCTACAATCCTCTAACTGGGGGCATTCTCCTAAATATTTGTAACGACATTTTGTAAAGCACTATCAGCTCCTATTGGGGCCCTAAAAACCTAAGGGGCCCGGATGTATAAGTCTTCTAGAATGCAGACGCTTTGGTGGATGAGGATTGGCTGCAGGTGGGGGGCCCTCATTGTAAGGAGAGAAGAAAAAGCTGGAGGGCCCTAGGTGAGTGAAGACAATAAGAAAGTCATCGTGCTTCATATCCACGCTCGTATTCTAGAAGGAGACAGAGAATAAAACCAAAAAGAATCCCATTTGTCTTGAGTGATCTTGATTTGATTCATTGAGTTTAATGAAAGTACTTCTCTCTTCATCATACAATATATATCCTTCATGATGAAGCCGAGTGGCGAAACGCGTAGAGAACAAACGAAAATAGGGAACTTTTCTGATTAACCAATGAAATGTTGGATTATGTTCTTGAGGTTTTCAAGGTTTCTGTGTAACACATTGTGATGTAAAGTTTATACAAATTTATTAAATAATGATATTATATAATAATGCATTAAGTTTCCGGTACCTAAAAAAATCTAAATTTAAATGTAAAGAGTAAATTGATTTGTGAAGGATGCGGTAGCACAAATTTATCTCCCACCCAATTGGTAAAAAAAAAAATGACACCTTTATGTCCACAGAGCGACCCCTCCATACCCGGCCTTGATTTGGTCTTACCTCGTCCTAAAATCTCTCTTCATCCCAGCCGCGCCGCCATCTTTTTCCATCTTATTCCTTCTTCCGCCTAAGTAACCTGAACTCACACCAGTTGGGGTGACATATCCTGCTAGAGGTGAAAAGAAAAGTGCGTATCTCACTGCGCATGCGGCACTTTGTCTTCCATTGCTCGTTACTCCCTGGAATACGTGACAGATACTTCCCCCACCTCCTAGATTGTAAGCTCTTCGGGCCAGGGTCCTCTCCTCCTCCTGTGTCACTGTCTGTATCCGTCTGTCATTTGTAACCCCCATTTAATGTACAGCGCTGTGTAATATGTTGGCGCTATATAAATACTGTTTAATAAATCGGAACTAAACCAAAAATTAAAAAATCACACTTACTTTCATTCCCGCAGATCCCTCAATCTCGGTGGACCTTCGCTCAATCGGGTCCCATGTCATCCCGGTATCTTCTTCTGTCCTGGCACAGAAGTAGCACCAGGTGCCACCATCTTTTTTGGCCTTTTTCCTTCTTTGTATGTCACCCGATCTCACTCTGCGCATGCGTGATATCTGTATTTTTTTCCCATTGAAGAAAAGTCTCTTTATGCGCATGCCTGAGATTGCCTATGCACAGAAGGAACAGCCAGGAGCCCCTGGTATGCTTGGCCTTGGTATCCCAGGAGGCTCTGTGCTCCGGGAGGCTCCGCAATCACAAAGGAATGGTGCTTTACCCTTTTTTTTTTTTTTTTTTTACAAAAGGGTGCATTAAGAAAAAAAGAAGTAATTTTTAGGTTATATGAAAGGGTTGAGTTTATGTCCGCTTTATTAATAATAAATAATAGGAGAAGGCTGTTTGGGGGCTGGGAGCACCTATCCACAGGTTGGGTTTACATTTGGCATAGTTGGTAGGATGGTACCAGTTGGAATAAAACTTTTTTTTTTAGAAAGTAAAATATCTTCCCTCGGTCAGATATAGTAGACTGTTGCACTAACTTGTCTAAGAGGAACATCTTCCACCGACAAGAATTCTGTCCAGGAGCTTGTTTCTATCATTTATGCCTCTGGGGACTCCATGCGGGGGGGGGGGGCACCATGGACAATGGGCTCGCTTTGTGCATAAGGAGTTTGTGTAATGGGTTTTCTCCCTGGTGGTGATATGGGTTTATCTGGGGCGCAGAGTCTAAGTGACACCAGGTCTTCAAAGGAGCCCCTGCAAGGGATGGGGGTCCGGCAACCCTGGGGACCCCCGAACTTTTTTGCTGCAGGGTTATCCACAGGTCACAGCCCCCAAGCTCTCCCAAGCGGGTGGGATTAGATGGCTTCGGTGTAGAAAAAGTTGATTGAGTGGATACCAGACAGAGATCACGGCTAGCAGGAGGTGGGGATGTATACAGGTAGGCAGGCTGGAAACTAAAGCAGAATTCTGGAGAGGCCAAGGTCTGGTCAGAATCCAGGCAGTCAGAGCAAATGTTGGTCAGGATAGCAGGTAAACCCACTGAGGGTCGGACAACACCTGCCAGACCTGAGAAGGTGTGCTCATGCTAACAGTCATTAGCAGGCATGTTTGCATGCACATGTGCATATGGCAGCATGTGTGCATAAGTCTTGTGACTCACCTGTCTGCATACCTGTACATTGTTATGAGAAGTATCTCCTCTCCAAAGAGTGCTCAATGCTGAATGATACAGAATACAATGTTCTGTTCCTTGTACAAACCAACTCATCCCTTTCATGGTCCTGTATCACAACCAACACAACATGGGATCTATTTATAAAGCAGTGAATCTGACATTCTGATGCAGAACCTCCGGGGTCCGTGGGTTTTCAATGACAGTGATTGATTCTCCACTAGAAAATGTTCTGTGAATGTCAGATTCACTTATTTACTGCTAGTCACCATGCTATCACAGTTGTCACACTTCTATCTCTGAAGATGATCCTTCACCAAACTCCTTTCCTAAAAATATCCTAAAACGGAAGAATATTTGTACTTCAGATTTCATACTTTATGATTTGTGACATTAAAATTCAGTCTGATCCCCCCCGGCTGCATCATTCTGGCCAATAATAATTAATAAACAGACAAAGAAATGTCTAGCTGTTGAGGAAGATTAAAAATGCGTTGGTACCGGAACCCCCCGTCTGTGGGGGAGATTTTAAGGCAGTTTGGGATGCGGTGCTGGAAGGAGCCGCGCTGAGTCTGCAAAGGTAGAACGTCGGTGAAGAATTCAATATAAAACACCTCCCCCCCTACTGTGTGCTTCATGGTGCATTATTTGGGCTCACTGGTTTCTATCATAAGGAACAGATTCCAGGAAAAGCTTAATGTTGGAGGAAATTATTTAAAAGATTTTTGTGAAACATTCACAGTATCAGGACAATTGTTACAGGATACCATCAGGATGACTAGGGATTATTCTAATGAAAGTGAAGTTATGTCAGCGTTTTATCAATGTAATGTATTATACAGAAGTCAGAACAATGCAATGTACAACACAGTGTACAGAGTACAGGGGTCAGGTGTATGTAACTTACTACACAGCACATCAGTATAGGAGTCAGGAGAATGCAATATATGGAGAGTGCAGGGTTCAGATCTTTTTAACATACAAGGGGGTGCTGAGAGGTTCCTGGCTTTGCCCCTTCCAGATGAAATAATGAGTGTGGGGGGACCCCTGCACTCGGCACTCTTATGTTGTACGTTGCATTGTCCTGACTTTTTTCCTTCCGAATGTTGTATGGTATGTTAAACAGGCCTGACTCCTTCACTCTATATATGTTATGTTGTGCATTGCATTCACCTGACTCCTTTACTATATAAGCTGTGTAGTATGTTAAATAAACCTGACCCCTGCACTCTGTACACCATATTGTACTTTCCATCATCATGACTCCTATAATCAATGCACTGCTTAGTATTTTACATAGGCCTGACCCCTGCACTCTGTATAATATGTTGTATTGCATTGTTCTCACTTCTGCACTCTTTGTACTGTATAAGAAGTTACATACACCTGATCCTTGCACTCTGTACACTATGTTGTACATTGCACTCTCCTATAACTCTACGGGGCTTAATAAAGCTCTCCAAGGCTGGAGAGGATACATTTTCATCAGTAAACCTGGGTGATCCAGCAATCCTGGAACTCCCTATTTGTCATTTGCTAGCAAATGTTTTAAATCCTGGACCAGCATGGTGCAATGTACAATATAGTGTACAGAGTGCGGGGGTCAGGTCCGTAGATATGTACTACACAGCCCACACATTTCATTGTACAGCACAATATATATATTTATAGTATATTTTATACAGCAGCTAATGATATATTGTTCTCTGGATAGTACAATCAGCGCTGAGATTTCACATATAAAAGTGTTGAACTTGGTGGCACCTTTACTTTAGTACGGCATCACAAAGCAGACCCCCGGAGCTACGCGCCCCAGATAATCAGCACCGATCTATGTAAGCACCGCTGATATTCATTACTTTTAATAAGCAAATGCCAAATCGTCCGTACACAAGCAGCACGCTGGGTCTGTGTATTTTTATTCACATATCGAACGTCACGCTTCACAATACCGAGAATTCCGCAGTGAAGAAAATTGTCCTCGACTGCTCACTGCATTTCCATGACAACTGGGAAACTTTATCCTTTGTGGAAGAGGAAAAAGTTCCCTGAAGTGACCCCCAAAATGTGGCCGCTGTCATTGTACAAAAAGATTATTCTTCATTTAGGTGGAGCGATGAGCCACATTTTCCCAAAAAAACTTACCAAACCCAGAATCAAATATTAATTTGTAAAGAATCAATTTTTTTTTTTTTGGATATGTATAGTGCTCAGGATTATAGCAACACCCCAGAAAGATACAACATGCATGCTTCATACTGTCTAGGGGGAATACATTTGGGGGAGTCAGAAATGGAGACGGATCTGGGGGTTCTGGTAGATCATAGACTTAATAACAGCATGCAGTGCCAAGCTGCAATATCTAAAGCTAGTAAAGTACTTTCTTGTAATAAAAGAGGAATAGACTGCAGAGATGGAGACATAATCCTGTACAAAGCATTGGTCACACCACATCTGGAATATGCAGTCCAGGTTTGGGCACCAGTTCACCAAAAGGACATTGTGGGATTGGAGAGAGTGCAGAGAAGGGCAACTAAACTAATAAAAGGAATGGAGGAGCTCCGCTATGAGGAGAGATTAGCTGAACTGAATCTATTCTCCCTTGAGAAGAGACGTATAAGGGGGGATATGATCACTCTGTATAAATATATAAACGGTCCATATAGAGAACTCTCTTCCCCATTATTCACTGTAAGATCATTACAAAGCACAAGGGGGCGCTCTTTGCATCTGGAGGAAAAGAAGTTTAAGCTCCGGATAAGGAAGGGATTCTTCACTGTAAGGCCTGTGAAAATGTGGAATCGGCTCCCTCAGGAAGTAGTTTCAGCAACTACTATAGATTGCTTTAAGAAAAAGCTGGATGATTTCTAGAAGCACAGAATATAACTGGGGATTAAAGCTTTAAAATAAAGATAACAGAGACTGCTGATCCAAGGAACATCTGATTGCCTCATGGAATCAGGAAGGAATTTTTTTACCCCTTGTAGCAAATTGTACCAGTTCCTTCCTCAGGGTCAGCTATGTCCATGGGGTTTTATATCTGGGATATGTTTATTTCCCTAGCGGTAGAACTTGATGGACTTATGTCTTTTTTCAACCTTACATACTATGTAACTATGCTGAAAGGCAAATGCTGTAGAAGGGGCAGGAAGGGGTTCAGGTGAGGCAGTAGGACGTGATTTTAGCACTGAAAACAGCAAATGATTTATTCAATATGCACATTGTAAATGTTGGAATAGATCTGCAGAAAATGTGATTGGGTCTCCCAGGGGCAGGTTGTTTAAATGTTCGAGCCACAGTCAGGCTGAGCACATGGGCCGATCTGCTGAAGTCTGGGGTATTTGTTTAGGGACAAGCTATCCCCAATGGATTCTCTTCCAGGGACATGCTGAGATCCTAGGATCTGTGATTAGGGATAGAGTGATTGCACATACATTTTATCACATGATCCCAAGGCCATGCTGGGGACACGGAGAATTCTGCTGGGGACAATCTGAATAATTCAGGAAATGGAGAAGCCAAACACACCAAGCAAGCAAATACACGAATGTGTTCTGTTACTCAGTATGTAAAGCTTTCTCTCTGTTCTGACATTCCAGGACGCCGCTTATTTCGGTAATTGTGTACTGCTGGAATATTTTCCTTCTTTTATCTTCCAGGACAGAACCCCCACTGACAATGCTGCATTGTATGGAAGAAAGACGCAGTTTATAGAAGTCTGCACCACAGTAGTTTAGAGTTTTACATGGCACAAATATTTACAAATAGACCGACCAATCACAGCGCGGTATTGTGACACAGATTATTGTTTAACAATTTGTAAACATTAAGAAGTAAACAAATCACTGAAAGTAAAAACAGGAAAAGATGAATTTGCTGCAATAAATAAATTGTTTCCAGCTATTGCGGCCAAAATGTGATTACATTCCTGGAATGTTTTTGTTCTCCTGACACTTGAAAAAAAATGTAAAATGTTTCCTACAACATAAACATCGTACACTGGATCTGTCCTTCACTTTATATTGGAGCGGAACTCACAAAGATTTGTTATTAGGAATATCAACAAATCGTATTTGTGCCTAAGCAGCAACCTGAAAGAATTGCCTTTTGTCTGCTCCTTCCGGCAATTATCGGGTACCAATCCCCCAATGCTGCAGTCTTATAGTAAGCCCCTGCTCAGCCTCGGGGGGTAGTTGCACCCTCCCAGCACACATTTGCCCCCTGGACTTGCACAAGGGTTGGCATCTAGCAAAGGACTGACAGAGGACCAAGGAGCCCACAGATAATGAAGTACAAAGGATTCCAACCGAGACAAGAGCCAGAGGTCATACACAGGTAATCAGTACAACAGACGAGGTATCCAAGGCAGGGTCCGGGTCACAGACAAAGGTTGGTCTCAGGGTCAGAAACTGGAAGAGCCAGCAGCGGGTCAGCCCAACTTAACTCTACAACAGGCACCGGGGACTGGGAGCAGAGAGACTATAAAATCCCAGCAGTCAATGGCCGGGCAGGATGAAGCCAGGGACTAATCTGCTCCTAAAATCCCCTTCAGCTGTGCACAGCCTCCGAATATGTGCCGGGGATGCCGAAAAGGTAAATCTCAGGCTGCACGGCTAAGCGAAAGCAGGGGATGCTGCTATTTCCTTGCTCTCTTTGCGGCTCCAAGCAACATCGCTGGATAAAATAATCCAGGTGGGATTCTGCGGTGGTGCACAGCACAAGATTGCCGATCGTAAAAGCATTTCCTAACAGAGACACAAGGCTATGTATACACATTACTGCAATAGAAGTGAAGGGAGAAGAGCACTGCAGGGTACCGCTTTCTTCTTTTCCCCCCATCCCATCTATAAAACAGACCAGCGCTCGTCATTCATCAATCAATCTATAAATTTTGTTTCTGGATACAATCATGAATTACCATTCCAGCGATAATAATTTAGCATGCAGCCCTGACTGTTTTGTAGCATACACATGATCATATTCACTCCAGTTTTGTGCCTGAGTGAAAACAGATCAGATGAATAATCTTGATTATTGATATGATATTGATTACACAAAACCCTGGATTGTGTACCATATTCTGCCCTGCAAAATGTTTTTCTTCGAGAGAAAGTGATCAGTCTTTTAAACATATTGTTATTATTCATATTATTATTAATATTAATAAACAGGATTTAAATAGTGCCAACATATTACGCAGCGCTGTACATGTAAATTTTAAATAATTTTAAATCAGAATTCTGATCCGATATACTTAATTGTTCGTTTTTAAGGGACAACTTGTGCATACTCAGTGAATATTTTTCATATATCTGATCAACTACAACCAATTTAAAGAGAAACATTCTTATCTTAACTTCTTTTTTTGGCTTCCATTCAGTTCAGAGCCATTCCAAATTCTTTCTTCACTCCGCCATCTTCATCTGTGTTCCTGCTTCTGTTAAGGACATTTTATCTGGCACTGCACAGGTGTGAGATTGGATGATGTTTTCTCCTGTAAATGTAAAAAAACTTTTTTACACTTTTTTGTGGGAAAAGCCTCCTCTGTGCATGCCGGAGTTTGTTTTTAAGGGGGGGGGGGAGCGCCAGGAAAAGCAAAATTTAGGCAAATTCAATTTTAAAAAAAATACCAGTTACCTGTACTTCCGCAGAGCCGTTGCTTGATTGTTTCTTAGTCCCGGCATGGAGGAAATGTTGGGCGCGGCTTTTGCTTACATCACCCGATATCATACTGCGCATGGGTGAGACTGTTTTCAATGCGGGGGAAGGCACATGTTCTGCACATGCCCACGCTATACAACCCAATAAAATGGTCTCTTACAAAAAGCTTCTAATTTGCCTTCAGATTCCATCTTTTTATTGGTGCAGAAACCATATTGGAATCAATCTTGTGTGTAGCAGACCTATGATTATCTATGGCACTGCTTTCCTGTCTGTATCATATTGGATTGGGGATAAGATTTGGTAATTTTACTTCTCTGCTGCTCATTCTTCCCCTTGCTGGAGACTCTGACATAAGGAAGCAAAGCCCTGCTGATACCAAGGTGGCACAATGTGCAGAACAAGGGATGATAAGGCAAGACAAGTTTCAGTATGGATTAGAATAATGCAAATCTACTTTTTTGCTGCAGTTTGCTTGAAGAATAGACTTTACTTTTTTGCATTCAATTTATGTGTCAATAAAATGGATTCCGTTTAATGCTAGAAGTCAGCACAGAATTTAATGGAGTTGTTACAAACACATTGCACATCCAAAGTAAAATGTTAATGCCGAAGGATAAAATGTCAGCTCTGAGCTCATCCATTTCCCATGCGGTAAAGGCAGTTAAGCCTTTTTCTGGCGGAGCAGCAAATTAGTTTCATTTTGGCTCGCATTAAAATGCACATTTTTGACCTTAAAATGACTTAAAAAACAAGAAATATTTTTTAGAAGTAATGGGCGTCCAGGACAATAATAACAAGTGATAGCTGCATGTTTTGAGGTTGCACAATATTTTCTTATCAAACTTTTATTATCAGAAAAATATAATTTTAGTGCATACACAAAATATAATATATGAGATTGTGTCAGGTAAGTAAAAAAGCAAAGATTTTAAACTGAAAAAAAATTCAAATCAGCACATGAAAGGGTGACCAACTGTAGTACCCAATATTGTCCATAGGTGGGGCACTCCAAGTCATCAGCTTAGATTTAAGCTTTGTGCAGATGCTAAATTCATTGCCGAAGATGATTGTTTTGGATTTTCTAGCATGAGTACAACTGTTAGCTAATGATCCCTAACCTCTGCCTTTGTTTTCAATTTGTGAGAATGCAAAGGGATGATCCTGTTCTTTCACCCCTCTCCATGCAACATGGAACACAATACAGCCCCATATGTTGTACTGTCTCTAGAAGTAACTATCATAACCATGTACCCAGCCTTGACACTATGACTCTGATTTCATAAAGCTCCACAAGACTGGAAAAGATGAACTATCATGGGAGAACCTGGGTGATCCAGCAAACCTAGAATATTAGGTTAATTAACCTCTAATGCCCGGGGATTGCGGAGGATTTCCAGGGCTGCATGATGCAGCCCTGGAAATCCTTCTGTTCGGCGAGAGCTCGACCTTTCGGCAAATCAGAAGGCCGTTCTCGCTTACATGTTTGGTAAGCGAGAAAGGCCAGATTCGCCGGGAGATCGAACCTACTAATCTCGCTCACTCATCCCTATTTACCGACTGATGAGATGGATGCGACTACCCCAGAAAAGCAGGTTTAGGGCAACAATCTGCAAGTGTTATATTTTATTGGGGTGCATTAGGCTGTGGGAAGTCTGTGGTTTAGCATTTAGACAGCTGGTATGACAGATTGCTTTATGATTACATAGATATTGCATATAGAGGTAATAAAGGGTTTCCCCTTTGGAAGGGATATTATGCCCATTAGCTCACAGCCTGTCCTGGCGTTACGGGATAACAGAGGAAGCTCCATGTTGAATTTATATTATTTATAGATCCACCTGTCAAGGACATTTATTTGGCCTTTCTGTTTGTCCTGGGCTTCATTGTCTCTCTGGTTGCCCACAGTGGATGAGATTTTGAGGATCGGCCAGAACAAACATCCAGTATTTATATAGCTCCAACATATTATGCAGCGCTGTACAAAGTCCATAGTCATGTGACTAGCTGTCCCTCAATGGAACTCACAATCTAATATCCCTACCATAGTTATCATATGTTATTATTACAGTCTAAGGTCAATTTTTGGGGGGAAGCCAATTAAGCTAACAACATGTTTTTGGAATGTGGGAGGAAACATGGGGAGAACCTACAAACTCCATGCAGATAGTGTCCTGGCTGAGAATGGAACCTGGGACCCAGCACTGCAAATACTGGACTGCTAACCACTGAGCCACCATGATGCCCAACATGTGATCCATGGAATTTTATCATTGTAAGTCAGTGATATTTATTCTATATCTATGTTGAGGATCTTTGACTAATGTTTACATGTTAAAATTGTAGAACAAATACAACCTCTCACTGCGAAATGCGTCAAACTACATTAAAGGTGGACATTTGTGATTGATGCTACTGTATAATATTGTGTGATATTTATTGAGACAATGGGCCTGATTTAATAAAGCTCTCCAAGGCTGGAGAAGACACACTTTCATCAGTTTACCTGTGGGTTCCAGCAAACCTGGAATGGATTTCCTTAAAGTATTTTGCTATTTGTTAGCAAATGTTTTCAACACTGGACCAGATTTATTTCAGTTTTTTTTGGATCACCCTGGTTCACTGATAAAACTGTATATTCTGCAGTCTTGGAGAGCTTTCAAAAATTAAGCTCACATAGAGTTTCATTTATAAATTATTCCTTGGTCAATTAACTCGGGATAATATTAATTTATTTCCTATTTATTTTCCATTGTGACAACTGTGCTTGGTTGATGATCTACCACTAGGTGGCAGAACCAGTCATTGTTTTAATAGGAACTGAATGGAAAGGTGTGCAGAGATCAGACCAACTGTCAGCGAGTTTCAGAATAATTGACTGGGGGAACAATTTCTAAATAGAGCCCTAAAATTCATTTGAGAACAACATATTTCTTCGTGTTAATTCATTCCCATAATCGAAGGATGAAACAACCCTTTTATATATTTGAGATTTTTTAGGAAACAGTAAAAGGTAGGAGAAATGGGGTGTCCTTTAACTCTCCTAATAAGAGGTTGTCTGCATTAGGATGATAAGCCAATGAGCATTCTATAATTTCTATGACAACAGTCCTTCCAAAAATTAGTTTTTTACTAAAACTTGGGAAAGCTTGTATACATATTGTGGACTTCCGCGTTGTGTGGTCAACAGTATGTGGAACCTTTAAGACCTCGAAATATTTAATGTCGATTGTTTCCAATATGCTGTTTATACTACAGTAGATAATGTATTATGGTTGAGTGAGTATTACATTGCTCTGTTCCCCAATGACTGTGCCCCTGGGTACAAAGCCAGCTCCATAACGACATGGGGTCACCAGATTGGTGTGGAGCAACTTGAGTTTCCTGCACAGAGCCCTGACCTCAACCTACTGAACACCTTTGGGGTGAATTGGAATGA
>NC_092862.1:145760309-145770249 GCF_032062135.1 Pyxicephalus adspersus
GGGGCAAATTTCCACCACAGCCTCACTTTCATTCAGCCAAAAGCCAGTGGTTGAAATCCATACTCTCACAGTGGGGTTGGATTTGGAGTGGTGCTCAAAGGGCAACAAACATCTTTAAACAATATATTGATCAAACTTTTATTGGCAAGTTCCCAGTATATTTCTATAAGATTCAATGTGAATATCAATTTCAATGTTTAATCTATTGGAAACAGCAGCTTCAGCACAATCACCGCACAGCACTAAAGAGCTGTACAGAAAACGAGGCATAAATATTAATATAAATGATATAAACATACATAAATCATTGTAAACTACCTTCTGTACAATAACTTGGCTAAGCAGCGAAACGCATTGGGTGGGTGAGACAAAGTACTTTGAACATTGTTACTGCGACATATTTGTATCTGTATATTGCAAGCATAGCTGAATTTTGTATAGCACAGGATATCCAACTGAAAGAGTTTGTTTTTTCAGGAAAGTAATTTGTTGCTACATGAAAGCCTTTCCCTCTCTCCTTTTTTCTTGATACTATTAATGTCTAAGGCTGGGCAACCTTGAAACATACTAACCCCCTGGGTACATACTATATTTGCTACAATCTCCTCCAACCACTGCCATACCCCTTTCATATTCTATAAAAAATACCCAACAACTATCCTCTCCAGCCACCTCCCCATATCATCTTGTATACCCAACTGCCCTCATTCCACACATTTTCATCTCCCCTCCCTATGGAATCTTGGTGTACTCAAGTGCCATGACTTCCAGCCTCTGCCATTTTCGCCCATTCATATCATTTCTGGTGTGCCAACTGCGATCATCTCCAACCACGTCCAGGAAATTACAGTGGCAGAGGTGCTGCCAGGGGCATGGATAATTATATATGACAGTGAATCCTCCAAATTTACTCTCACTTTCATTTCTCTTCCCTATCATATCTAGTGTACTCAACTGCCATCCTCTCTTCCCTATCCTTCCTAGGGTGCCAACTGCCATCATCTCCAACCAGAGATCCTAGTTGCTGGCAAGGACATGGGCATGCATATCGGACTGTGTGCCCTCCTGACCTACACACCTCTTCCATTCCCCTTCTCTATCATATTACATGTACTTAACTGCCATCATTTCAGCCTTTGCCATTGTCTCCCCTCTCTATAATACTTAGTATGCCAACTGCCATCATCTCCAACCACCTCCAGCAAATTACAGTGGCAGGGAGCTACCTTCCCAACCTACTCCCTCTTTTATATCTCTTCCCTATCATATCTAGGGTACTCAACTGCCATCCTCCCTTTCCTTATCATACCAAGGGTGCCAACTGCCATCATCTCCAACCAGAGATCTTAGTTGCTGCCATGGACATGGGCACGCATATCAGACTGTGTGCCCTCCTGACCTACACACCTCTTTCATTCCTATTCTCTATCATATTTAGTGTACTCAACTGCCATCTTTTCAGCCTTTGCCCTTGTCTCCCCTCTCTAAAATACCTAGTGTGCCAACTGCCATCATCTCCAACCACCTCCAGCAAACTACAATGGCAGGGAGCTACCCTCCCAACCTACTCCCACTTCCATTTCTCTTCCCTATCATATCTACAGTACTCAACTGCCATCCTCCCTTCCCTATCATACCAAGGGTGCCAACTACCATCATCTCCAACCAGAGATCTCAGTTGCTGCCAAGGACATGGTCATGCATATTGGAGTGTGTGTCCTCCCAACCTACTCACCTTTTCCATTCTCCTTCTATTCTGGTATTTAGTGTACTTAACTGCCCTTATATCAGCCACTGCCATCATCTCGCATCCCTAGTGTTTATATGAATCAAATTTGGGTATTGCTGTTGTATGTATGCCAACTTAATTAGACGTTTCCACTTTTTTTTGCCAGTGTCAGACAGTCTATGGAAATTTACTATAACACAACATACATGGTGGTGCATTTGTGCAATGTTGCTCATAAAGCCACATGAAAAGACCCTCTTGCTGCTATTACAATACTTTGTAAATTATATTTTGATACCATGTGCCAATGCCTATCTCCCTGTGCCATCTCCCTGTGCAATCTCCCTGTGCAATCTCTCTATGCCATTTGCTACCAAATTTTACTATCCATAGGCTTAAATGGTGTTAAATGTATATATTTGAAAGAATATTCAAGATGCCTTTGAATGAAACACAGGAAGTTTTCGTGTCCAGGCGCTCCAACCATCTGCAATATAATAGCCACACACAAGAACAAACTTTATTTTATTGTATAAATAAATCAGCCAGAAGCCATGATGCTCATCCATTGTCTTTCTCAAGATTAGCAAGTTACCTCCACATCATGAATTAGCAGATTTATCACAATTTATTTATAAATCAGCCCCTTAACTTCATAGCCTTTTGTACAGGACAAAAGCAGACGCAGATTCCATTAAAAAAGGCAATTGTGTGTTTTTTCAGCCCTGTGCTGCCGTTGTTTTACCATCTCTTGAGGACTTTGGTTCATCATAAATGCAGATCAGAGAAATTGCCATTTCAGAAGCTGCAAAAAATTGATGGAATGGAGTTTATTGTTTAAAATTAGCCTTACATGAAGGCAATGACTGATGTGCTGAAATAAACTCACACAAGGCATTGCACAAGGACAATGGAAATAGCTGTGCAGTAAATGTGGTGAACGGTAAAAATAAAACAAAACCTTGATATGTATCCATGGGTAGATGTGATTTTGTATTCATATCAATAGATTTTTCTACTGCACACGTTTTGGAATGCCATGTGCTTGAACAGTAGCCTTTTGTTGAGCTGAATTAAACCCAACAGGGACACGTCTGAGCAAACTATTGGGTAATGTTTTATATAAGAAAGTATTCTATGTGGACTAGAGTCGGGCAAATTTGAAATAGACAGAGGGCCATTGTGATGAGAAATGTATGTACTTGTATGTTATACTTTGTTAGCACTTTCTCTGTGAAGTATAGACAAGTGATACAAATTGTTACAATTGGTACAAATGAAACATAACTTACCTATACTTCATTGGGAACTTCCAGCAGCTTCACATTTTGCTTCTTCAGTAGGGGAACCCTAACTTTAGGATAACTTTTATCCCCCAGTCTATTGAATGGCAAGGTCAGAAGATATTTTCTGTCTTTCCTGAAATGGACCTTTAGACTTAAAAAGGAAAATGAATAAAGTCACCAGATCAAAAGACTGACAAGTTCCAATTATATATCTTTCTTCTTGGATTTAGTTATCCATAGAAAGTGTTAAAAAGAAATATTTCTTGTCTATTGGTCAGTCTCAAATTGAGCACAGTATTTAATAAAACACTACAACAAATAAAAGCCATATATGAATGTAAAATGTACACAGACCTGCGATAACAATTTTTTTTTTAAGTTTTCACCGAGTCTTATGTTTTTTGAGGCAGTGAATCCGCCAATGGCATCCATTCTATCCAATCATGTAAGGTTTTCCCACAAATCGATATATTCAACTTGTCCATTATTATTCCCTGGCAGTCAGTACTGAACTCACAAAGAGTATTTAGAACTTTTCTAACCAAATTGAATGAATATTTTTCTTTTTCAACAAGCAGAAGTCATGAGAATGCAATAAATAAGACAAAGGAGGTAAAAATGTGTGCAAAGGCAAAGAAACAAAAGATAAATTGCTGCGCTCTCATGAGGTTGTTGCATTTCACCTGAGAGTTTTTATTACTTGTAGGAACTATCCTGTGAAAGAACAGCAGAGGAACATCACTGCCTTTGTTACCAGACTTTATTTTGCATATTTAGGAGTGAAACTTGGTGATCAGAAGTCATGGGCTCCACATAAAGTCTGCTATTTTTGGGGTTCCTGTGGTCCTGACACCCGCAAACTAATGAAAGATCTACAGTTTGGGACAAAAATGGATGAGCAGGAAAAGCGGCTTGGCTTTTGTTAAGGAAATTCACCAAATTCCTTGGTAACCAAAAAGACTTAAACTTTGAGGCCAACATTTAAAATCCATTGACAAAATTAGAAGAGTCGGCTGGTTCAATAAACCTCAAACTGCATTTCCTCCAATCTCATTGGGACTACTTCCCAGGAAACTTGGGTGCGATGTGCAAAGAGCAAGGTGATTGGTTCCATCAGGATATCTATCTATCTATCTATCTATCTATCTATCTATCTATCTATCTTTCTATCCCTCTATCTATCTATCTATCTATCTATCTATCTATCTATCTATCTTTCTATCCCTCTATCTATCTATCTATCTATCTCTCAACCTGAAAAAAAATTCATATGTTAAGTCTCACCTTATAATCATGTGGCAGCTGCATTAGTTTTATTTTTCAGGCTTTTTATGTTCTAACCTACAACCATTATGGAATTGCTGTTCTTGTATGATTTTTATTCAGCTTTTTTGCAAATAAAAATCACATATGACACGAAACAAATTTATTGAACAAAACAAGAATCATTAATTACAACATTGCCATTTACTTTTTTTGGAGCTTTGTTTTACATGCCAGAATGCTCAGCTGTTAAATAATATAGATTTGTATAACATCTCTGATTTGTTTTTTGGAATAAAGTAAAAGAGCTGAATGCACATACACCAGAATGTCAGAGGTTGTAGTATTCCTTGAGCATAAAACAGGATTTGTCTCCTCAAAATTAGAAACATATTCCTTGTTTATACTGGGTCACACCACTGGATGGTGCTGTGTTCCTATGTAAACTGTGTAACAAACTTTTGCTGTTAGAGACATGAGGCATAATTTTGTTACACACGTTACATGAGGACAGAGCGCCATCTACTTGTGGCTAACAAAAATATACAAAAAATCAGGAGTAAGTTAATATACAAAAAAGTAGGAGTTAGTGACCCATCATAACCAACTCAAAAGTACAAAAGAATTAAACAGGCTGACCTCATGTGATATCCTTTTTTTCAGTAAATGTTTTAAAACAACAGACATTGGCTATATTTATTCACAATAAATAAATTAGCAGCCTTTGTTGCATTTTCTACCCATGTGTCAGTGCCAAAACTCACCTACCACACTTTATCTGTGGTAGAGGGAATGTTGTTTCTCTGGTATCAAACTACAGAACACCTCCCTAATGCTTTAATTGTTTTGACATAGTGTGGAGAAGTTTTGCAGTCCACAGAGGTGATAACATGTCTGGAGATAGGACTGCAGACTTCACAGGACAGAACTAGATTTCTATCAAGCTAAACCGATATTTTTGCTTTAACAAAATAATTTCAATGATATATTTAAGGTGTAATGTTTTTATTTTAGATATTCTGCAGAAACGTTAGACCCTCTGTCAAATTTGTATTACTGTTTTGTCTCTGCTGGGGAAATTCACCCCTTTAATATCCTGGTCACCAC
Organism: Pyxicephalus adspersus; assembly: GCF_032062135.1. Taxonomy (NCBI): domain Eukaryota; kingdom Metazoa; phylum Chordata; class Amphibia; order Anura; family Pyxicephalidae; genus Pyxicephalus; species Pyxicephalus adspersus. Next base: position 145,765,695 of record NC_092862.1, read on the forward strand.
AGTCAGGGGAATCCCACAGTATTCATCATAGCAACAAGTAAGGGGAAATCCTCCAATGGGGGGGCAACCCTCTGGGTGATTTCTAATTGCAGGGGTGTCAAACTCTGGCCCGCAACTTTTTTGGCCCCTAAAGGAATCCTAAACATAAATTAAAGGTGGCCCGCCTCTGCATTGAAATATCGCAGCTACTACAATTCCCGGCATCACTCGCGTCTATAGACCAGCGGCCTCTCTGCCTATGTGTGGCCCCGCATTGGACTGTTTTATAGAAACAGAGAATTATAGTAGCGGTGCTATTTAAGTTTCCAGTTTGGCCCTCTACTTTGTCTAAGTTTTTAATTTTGGCCCACTGTGTATTTGAGTTTGACACTCCTGTCCTATTGTGTCTTCAGGATAGGAAGAAAAGGGGAATCTCCCGAGTAGGGTGAAGGGAGTCAAAAGTAACCTTCTCTGCCCTATACGAAACAATTGCCGGGACATATCATTATTATTATTAACCTCCCAACCGTTAAGCCCGTACTTTTCCCATCTAAAAAAAGTTGCAATTATCGATAAGCCCGTACTTTTCTCACTGTATGTCACAGGACAGAACTAGATTTCTATCAAGCTAAACCGATATTTTTGCTTTAACAAAATAATTTCAATGATATATTTAAGGTGTAATGTTTTTATTTTAGATATTCTGCAGAAACGTTAGACCCTCTGTCAAATTTGTATTACTGTTTTGTCTCTGCTAGGGAAATTGACCCCTTTAATTGTCCTGGTCACCACAGGCAGGGGAATCCCACATTATTATCATAGCAACAAGTAAGGGGAAATCCTCCAATGGTGGGGGGGGGGGGCAACCCTCTGGTTGATTTCTAATTGCAGGGGTGTCAAACTCTGGCCCGCGGGCCAAAATTATAAATATTCCCGCTACTACAATTTCCGGCATCACTCGCGTCTATAGACCAGTGGCCTCTCTGCCTATGCGTGGCCCCGCATTGGACTGTTTTATAGAAACAGAGAATTATAGTAGCAGTGCTATTTCAGTTTCCAGTTTGGCCCGCCACTTTGTCTAAGTTTTTAACTTTGGCCCTCTGTGTATTTGAGTTTGACACCCCTGTCCTATTGTGTCTTCAGGATAGGAAGTAAAGGGGAATCTCCCGAGTAGGGTGAAGGGAGCCAAAAGTAAACTTCTCTGCCCTATACAAAACAATTGCCGGGACATATCATTATTAATATTATTATTATTATTATTATTTTTAATAAACAAGATTTATATAGCACCAACATATTACGCAGCGCTGTACAATAGGAACATACACAGTACTTGAACAAATTCAAAACAGTTCAGCAGAGAAGGCAAATATTTAGATTTCCATATTAGTTATAATAAATAGCTGGAGGATCTGTGTCAGTAAGTTGTCATCATTCCATAGACAGCGGCTGCATTCATCTTATCAGCAGTCTTTTAGCCGGAATGTTCATCGTGTCTCATTACATACAACATACACACGGAATATTACAATGTCATTGTTACATACGTTGTCTTCCAGGTAAAGGTTACATTATTATACCTTTGTGAGAACACACAATATTTCCTGATCTGAATATTTACTGATTGTTAGAGAACAATAGGAGCCGTCTTGAAACATTCCGCAAACCCGAGCGCCTTTTGTCATCATATAATTAACCTTTGTTGTGTGTTTGATGCTCGCTGACAAATCTTTTCTTTTCTTTTCGTCTTTGTAGTTTGTGTTTGGAGAAGTATTTATTGTAACCGTCACTGAAGTATTGCAGAGCGGCGAGGGGCCCCGAGTCTCCCGCAGTGTTTATTTCTAAGTGCTCAGCTGGCGCGTTTTGTAAACACTCGGTGAATGCTCCGAGGACATTCGTCAGCATTTTACCTCCAGCGGGAAGGTGAAAGTCTAGGAATTGTCAAGGTGAGAGGAATTACTTGGGGGAGAGATCGTCCACCTCTGCTCCTCTAATGAGCCCTGCGGAGTGATTGGAGAGCCTTCTTGTCCTTCGGGGACTGCGGAAGTCAAGAGTCACAATCAGCGTCTGCTCCGTGCGTCCTGGAAGGTCAATTAGACCGCTGAAAATGTGATTGTGAAAGTGCGGGAAACCAAAATCCTCAAACAGCCAATCAACCGCCTGCGTGAATTAAAGACAATTGAAATCATTATCATCAAGTGAAATAGAAATGTTTTTGTGGATGACGTTATGCAGAAATTTGTATCAAGTGGAGCAGCAAAAATAATAAAATCGCAATATAACTTCAATTCACCCTAATCAGGGGATGTGCCATCCTCACATGTGTCTGGGTGAATCTACTGTCTGTACTGGCCCATTCACCGTATTGTAACCTTATAGCCTACATGGATGAATCCCTGATATGTCACAATATTCAGCGACAGAATCAGACAAGTTTCAACTTAAAGGTTCCGATTTAATAAAACTCTACAAGGCTGGGGAGAATACACTTTCATCAGTGAAGCTGGGTGAAACAGAAAACCTGGAATGGATTTCCTAAAAGTCATTAGCTATTTGTTAGCAAATGTTTTGAGTCCTGGACCAGATCCATTCCAGGTTTGTTGGGTCACCCAGCTTCATTGATGAAAGTGTATCCTCTCCAGCCTTGGAGAACTTTAATAAATCAGGGCTAAAAAGCAATCCTTGAGCTCCAGTCATTGACTTTGGCTAGGCTGAGATGATATCAGCAGTCTGCTGCAGGAAATAGGAAGCATTTCCTCAGTCTCCTGTATTTGTTTATGTTGCTTATTTACTTATTTAAAAATAAATGCTGGAAATTCATGCCAGGGAACCCCTCCTTTCTTCTCTTTATTTAATATTTATTTTTATAGGAGTGATTTGGCTTTACTGTTACCAAGTCGGAGTTTGGGGGTTTTAGTGGGGAGAAGGTTCATAGCACTGTTTGGGGTACAGACGGACATGAGATGGTCAGCCCATGGGTATCAGAGCAACAATTTTCAAACAAATGGGGGCCGGTGGGAGAGTAAGTTTAATCCTTAAAGTCTGGTTTGCCAACCCCCCGAATTCAGTACAGAAAATGATCACAAGCAGAGAGAGTATGAATGTAATATTAATCGTTTATAATACATATTATACACAACATAGACTGATTCTCAGTCATGTGAACATATACACCAAGTAGATATTTTAGGCCAAAAGGGCTCTAGACAAACGTCATCAAATAGACACACGGCAAGTAGGTACAGATATTTGTTGCATATGCATAGGCTGTAAACCCAACGCGTTTCGCCTGTTTTAGGCTTCCTCAGGGGTGGCGTTTACGTTTAGCAATAGATCCGCAGTATATTGCCCATGGGTGTGGTTTGAATAGGTTAGGTTGGTGAGTAACTTCCAAACTGGAGGGTGAGTTAGAGGGATAATGTAGGGGTCCCCTGGTGTAGGGGATACTTTAGGCTGATGTGCCAGAACGAAAACGCTGCAATGCCGCCTTGCTAGTCCAGAAAGTGTGGCGTGGAAAGGGAAATCACACACTTGTCTCTCCAATATAGAGGTGGCGTGGGTGATTTTCCTTTCTACGCCACACTTTCTGGACTAGCCGGGCGGCATTTCGGCGTCTTCTCATTCTGGTACATCAGCCTAAGATATCCCCTACACCATGGGACCCTCTACATTATCCCCCTTAGGAGGCGCTAACTCACCCTCCAGTTTGGAAGTTACCCACCAACCTAACCTATTCAAACCACACCCATGGACAATATACTGCGGATCTATTGCTCAACGTAAATGCCACCCCTGAGGAAGCCTAAAACGGGCGAAACGCGTTGGGTTACATATATATATGGCCTAAAATATCTACTTGGTGTATAATCAATGTTCACATGACTGAAAATCAGTCTATGTTGTGTATATTATGTATTATAAATGATTAATAATACATTGATACTGTTTGCCTAAAAACCCATCTCTCTCCTTGTGATAATTCTCTGTATGGATATCAGGCGTTCCGATCATTCCCCCCCCACTGGGAAACTTGAAAGCAGCTTACAAACTTTACAATAAACTCCTAAATGATAAAGATGCTTCCGCTTATTTAATAAACGTGTACACGAAGCAATCTGTCCCCCGTTGATGGTTCCATTGGGTGAATCGGTTATCAGTATGCAGAATATCTGGAGCTGAGCTGAGTATTTGATCCTGATGGATTATCTTCAGATTGGACGTTGTGTTCTCGTATTCCGGCTTCCTTTATCTCTGCGTCCTAAAATTCCTTCCCATCGTCTACAACATCAGTCAGGGAAATCTTCACACGGTGAAAGCGACTTCACAATGGCTTCCCATCGATCCTGAGCTGAATATTAAAAGTGAATGTAATCTGTAGGATTAAGTAAAAATAATACTGGAGTCAGAGCGGATTTAATCAATGGGGGAGGGGGGGCAGCCATTATTTAATATACAGTCACATTCATTACTTCTCATTTATCGTTAACAAGAAAAAATCCCCTGCTTGTAATTTGATGAATTGCCAGGCTCTCCGAAACGCGTAGTGAGGTCTCTGGAGGGTGCACAACTATATTAT
>NC_092862.1:145771301-145787785 GCF_032062135.1 Pyxicephalus adspersus
CAGAGACACAAACTACTGGGGGAAATCTCCCCATTGTGGGAGGGGCAGAGACACAAATACTGGGGGGATCTCCCCATTATGGGAGGGGCAGAGACACAAACTACTGGGGGGATCTCCCCATTGTGGGAGGGGCAGAGACACAAACATTTGGATAGAGGGGGATTTCACCATTGTGGGTGCAGAGTTTTACACAAAGGAGACCAGCATGTTAGTTTAATTTGAAAAATAAAAAATATTTTCCCCTCCTTCTTAAATCTTTATTTCTATCTTGGACTTCTGTATGAATTAGGGAGCTCTGGATATTTTACCTGCAGCTTTAGCTTTCTGCAGAAAGACTCTATTTATTAAAATGCTGGCCACTTTCAGGATTTCCTTATTATCTGTGAATTGGACATTTCCAGCTATTCGGCCTCCTGTTCTGTGTTTTCTCGGTCAGTCTGGGGCCCATTTATATAAAGCACATTATAGATTATCTGAGGGTCTCCGGAGATTTGAGGTCACGACCCAGGGAAATCTCCTTACTGGAAAGCAGCAGCCATTACTCATTTATATTCACATCATCTGAAGAAATAACATGAATAAATAAATCATGGCCACAGATTTCTTATCACATGTACAATCCCAGAATTGACTTTTAGAGGAATCCTAGACACCAATCTTAATTTAGAGGATACAAGGCAGCCAAATCCCAGTACATGGACTTGTCAATATCCAACACTTTTAGTTAGAATACCGCAGACGGGGAATAATGGACAGTAATGAGGCCGATTCCCACCAGTTGACATAATACCGCAATACATATATATTGTACGGGAGGACAGAACTGGTATTGGTAATGGTAAATCCTGCAGCAGACAAGAACACCAGGAACAGTAATAGGAAGGTTTAGCCTGCACATTGATTCTTATAATTAGACCTATAATGCAGGATGAACTTGTACAAGGCAGTATAAAAAAAAGGAAAGTGCTTGTTGGAACCAATAACTAGATTTGGGTCATGTGGTTTGGGTAATGCTGACAGATGGGAAGTTTCTTCGATGATTCCACCATAGATCAGCACTTTCTGTATGTATACATATATGTGCAGCTAATGGTACAACTTTCTGTGTTCTGTGCCATGATAAGCTAAACCCTGTAGGAATATGTAGAAAATATATCATCCGGGGCTCAACCAATCAAAAGGCCAACGACACCGAACTCAGAAGACCAGGAGAATATGCCAACAATGGAGACAATCTCCTAGATTGTAAGCTCTTCAGGGCAATGTCCTCTCGTCCTTCTGTGTCACTGTATCTGTCATTTGCAAACCCTATTTAATGTACAGCGCTGCGAAATATGTTGGCGCTATATGAAATCTGTTTATTAATAATAATAATACCACAGATCAACATGTCATTTTCATCAGATATAACTTTATGTGTGTTTTGTAGAATTTTTGCACAGATTTCGAATCTGTGTTCAGTTTTTCTCTAGCACGTCTAGTTTTTGTGATGCAGCCTATTATATATTGTGTGAAATTCGTTATAAATATCCTTAACATTTTAGAACATTTAACGACAGTTTTCTTTTTTTTAGGTTAGAGATTGCACTAACTGCGATTGATTTGTTATCATGCCTAGAAATTGCCTTAATGATCCGGACAGTTTCTGTTACGTGTGGGGTTCATTCATGACGAAAGCACAACGTCACCAAATTACCACAGAACTTAGAAAGATATACAAATTATATTCGGCTGTCCACTTGGTGACCGGGATAAATCTTGGGCTCCACATGTCATCTGTACCAGTTGTTCTAATGGGCTGCGGGTCCAGTTAAATCGGCGTAAAGCAGCAATGCCATCCCGATGGTGTGGAGAGAACAGCGAGACCATGTATTCGACTGCTATCATTGCCACGCTAACAAAAGTGGATTCTCAGGTAAAACTAAGCACACAATTGTATATCCCAGCCTGGATTCTGGCCTGTTCCCCATGATGATTTATTGCCAGTTCCGGTACCGCCACATGATGGACTTGCTTCTGTAGAAGGTGATGAGGAGTGCACTGGAGTTGCAGCCAGTTACAACCCCGAATCATCGGATCCTGACTACTTGGCCAATGAAGATTCAGAACCAGAGACCTTTACACAAGCAGAGCTGAAAGATCTCGTTCCTGAAATAAATCTCTCCAAAGACAAAGCAGAACTTCTTGCTTCAAGGCTTAAATAGAAGCATTTATTACAAAGGTGTAACTGTAACTCACTACTGAAAACCAAATCATACCTTGACAACGTTCTTCACTAGTGATGGCTCACTGTGCTACTGTCATGATATAAATGCGTTCTTTAACAGTTTGTCACAAGAGCATGTTCCGTCTGAATGGCGTATCTTCATTGATTCCTCTAAAAGAAGCTTGATAGCATTCTTACTGCATAATGGTAATTCCAAACCAAACGATTGCCCATTCCATTAACCTAAAGGAGTCCTATGACAACATGACGTTACTACTTGAAGCAATCCAGTATAAACCACACCAGCGGAACATCTGTGGGGATCTGAAGGTCATTGGCTTGCTGATGGGAATGCAAGGAGGATTCACACAATATTGGGACAGCCGAACTACGGGAGACCAATATGACAAGCGTGATTGGCTACCAAGAGGTACCTATACGCCCGGAACAAGCAGTGTCAAGTTTCTGCCTCTGGTTGATCTATAAAAATATTTCTGCCATCTCTCCATATAAAGTTAGGCTTGGTGAAGAACCTTGGAAAGGCCAGGGGTAAACCGAACTCCATGGGTTTTCAGTACCTTGTTGAGAAGTTTCCAAAATTAAGCACTGCAAAGGAAGGGATATTTATAGGGCCACAGATCTGTGTTACAGGATGATGTTTTCAAACAATCTCTCAGCAGCTGAGCTAGAAGCTTGGGATGCATTCATGGCTGTGTGAAAACTTCCTGGGCACCCATATGTCTCCGGCATACAAACAAGGAGTTCAGAATCTGCTTCACCAGGACATTCAGTAAATGGAGCACCGCTACCAAGGTTTCGGGAATGAAATTTAAATGGCTGACTACTGCTGGATGCTGTACTGCAACAATCCAAAGAGGACACAAGAAAATCATCTCTGAGCATTTCTGAAGAAACAATGGTACCTGACTGACACCGGTCAGTAGATCTATACCGCAGTGTGCAATATTTTACTTTACACTGGGGATGTATTACCATTCACTACAATGGTGCTTATGTTTTAGTACAAAATACATGCACGTACAATGATGCACATTGATGCTGCACATTGATGCAGATTGTGGCAATAAGTTCCCAGGGGCCCAAAGAACTGTGCATGGCTCTTGAGGGTTACAGAAGGGCCCATCCAGGACCTGATCCAACATACAGACCCCCACCAGCTTCATTACACACACAGCAGGTAAAAGTGAAATAAAGGAAAAGCTGCAGTGTAGAAATGATGATCAAATATTACGTAAAACATTCCATTCCTAAATCCCCCCCATAGAGGAAATAAGACACTTTAAGAACAATGAGAAATGAAGAATTTCCGCCTGGTTACATTTCTAGGTGAAATCGCTGCACTTATCCCTGATCGCCATCCAATACCATAGCGTTGTATCAGCTGATAGTTGATTTTGTCCTGCTGATCCCTTTCACTGATTGTCATTGTGCGTTTTTATCCCCAGCTTATATCTCAGTTGTGCGTCATATTGCCGATTCATACAAAGGAAAATACATTCACCCATTTACTGTCCTTTACGTTCCTGCACTCTGCTCAGCCGACAATCTCCTGCAGCTTCTAATCACCTGAGAAAGCGTCAACTGGAGCGCAAAACTGCGCGCTGCTTTCTGCAAGGTGAATGTTACATGTGCACAATCATTACGCTGCAGGAGTGACTAATTCATCTGAAATATTCATCCAACACCCCAAACCCATCTTCTGCCGATTAGACAAAGAATGCAGAGAACACAGAACGTAGAGAGCGCAAAGAACACAGAGCGCAGAAAATACAGAGCGCAGAGAATACAAAGCGCAGAGAGCGCAGAAAATACAGAGCGCAGAGAATACAGAGCGCAGAGAGCACAGACAGCGCAAAGAACACAGAGCGCAGAGAAAACAGCGCGCAGAGAATGCAGAGAATACAGAGAACGCAGAAAATACAGAGCGCAGAGAACGCAGAGAATACAGAGCGCAGAGAGCGCAAAGAACACAGAGTGCAGAGAACACAGAGCGCAGAGAGGGCAGAAAATACAGAGCGCAGAGAATACAGAGCGCGGAGAGCGCAGAGAACACAGAGAATACAGAGCGCAGAGAGCACAAACAACACAGAGCGCAGAGAAAACAGAGCGCAGAGAGCTCATGGAACGCAGAGAATACAGAGCGCAGAGAACGCAGAGAGCGCATAAAGGGCAAAGAACGCAGAGAGCGCAAAGAACACAGAGCGCAGAGAGCACAGAGAACGCAGAGAATACAGAGCGCAGAGAACGCAGAGAGCGCAGAGAGGGCAAAGAACGCAGAGAGCGCAGAGAGCGCAAAGAACACAGAGCGCAGAGAGCGCAAAGAACACAGAGAATACAGAGCGCAAAGAACACAGAGCGCAAAGAGCGCAGAAAACACAGAGCGCAGGGAGCGCAGAGAACACAGAGCGCAGAGAGTACAAAGAGCGCAGAGAATACAAAGCGCAGAGAGCGCAGACCGCAGAGAGTGCAAAGAGCGCAGAGAATACAGAGCGCTGGCACTTAGATTAAAGGGGGGATAAATGCGACATTAAATATTAATCAGCTGGGTGAAAAGGGTGAATTATCAGCCCGGGAAGGCGGCCATATGCTGAACTTCACTGTCATTTATTATTTCCTATTATCCATCACTCACAATGATGGAACTTTCCAAAACAAATATATTTATTATAACATTCAAGTTGAACTTCTCATGGGGAACATTTGCTTACGTTACACAAAATCAATAATGATTTCCCTTTTACTGAAAACAATGAAATAATATTCTCACACCTTACATAAATTTAATAGTGACATCTCCAATTGATTGCAAGAAGAGATTGAAAACAAAGAAAAATTGGGGTTTTTTTTGGCAAGAAAACCTATATTAGAAATTTAAATAGCCAAAATAAAGAAACATTAAAAAATAAACCCATTTACTACATTCATTTATTATTTGTGATAGGTCAGTCCCTATTCCATATTTATATTTGGTGCAAGAAAGTATAATGTCTCTAACCTTGACATTTCTCAGCCCCCTATGGGGTATTGTAAGAACGTTAGGTAATTTAGAAGTGAATTGCAGCTGCGAAAGAGAAAAATCCCTAAAAGGGAAAAGTCATTTTCTGGTGCAGGTAAGTATCGTCCTTGGAATGATCCTGTTAAAGTGGTAAAATACGCAGGGGCATTTGGTGGCCGCCTGTGTGATGGTGGTAAAGTTCTGAGCGGGTGTTTTCCAAGGGTTAATTGCTGGTAGATACAGCCAGAGCTGCAATTCCCTTCTTGGGGAGACAGGGCCTCTAGGGGGCGCTATGGTTTGCACAAAAATTATGTGAGCCCTGAGAAGGGCCAAGGTGCAGAGTCTAAGCCAGGGGGGCGCACACTTTTTTGGCTTGCAAGCTACTTTTAAAATGACCAAGTCAAAATGGTCTAATAATAATAAAAATAATCTACCAACAATGAAAACCTGGACTGCCGGTAGATTGCGATCCACCTGTTGGGCACCCCTTCTGTAAGCAGTAACCAGGTCTTCTCCAGAGCCTCTAGTGGTGAGGAGGTTGCGCTGCTGGTTACTGCCAGGTAGCGGTCGTCGGGCACACCAGGGTGGGCAGGAGTATTCACGGAACCAAATCACTAGGCAGAGGAATTGTGAAGGCCGGGCGCCAAGACAGGCAGCAAGCAAGAGAGATCAGGTCACATGCCAGAGGTCAAATACCAGGGATCCAGGAGGCTCAGGTGACACAGGTTTATCTGCAGACACACTGGAACACTGGAACACTGGAATGGTCTGGAAACAACATACTGGGCAACAAGGGGTTAACACTGGAGCTGGACAGGGAAAGCACTGAATAAACCAACAGGTGCAGAGGAAATGCTCAGCAGAGCTAGGGGGCTCGGCAATAGTGAAGACACGTTGCATGAACTCTGAGTGCTGTCTCTGAGCTAACTAAATAGCCAGGGATGTTTAGGAGGCATTTTCCTGATTGGCAGGCGGGAGGGGTGAAACTGACTAAATCTGGAAGAGCAGAGTCAGAACGGCATGCACAGGATAGAGGTGCCTTCATTTTATTGCGAAAAAAGTATGTGTAAGTAAGTAAGTAAGTGTGACAGATTTTAAATTACCTAATATTCTCACAATACCCCGCTGAGAGGTGAAACGCATCAGTATAAGAGAAATTATCTTACAGTGTGGAAGCTATTAATCAGTGCTGGGCTCCCAGCGTTTACCTATAAGATTAATTACTTTACCTTTAAGATTAATTCCTAGAAATAATTAAAATGATACATTTAAATTTGCAATACATTTTTTTTTTTTTCCTTTATGATTAAATAAAAAGACATTCAGCGCTTTTCTGCCTGGCGTAAACAGGGTCTATAGAGGTCGTAGTCGGTGTCCTTAATTCCCTCGCTTGTTATTTTGTGCTCACCATAAAGATTTCGTTTTATGAGAACACATTTTGGCGTATTATCGGTCCATCAACAAGGATTCAGTTTATAAGAAGTTCATCATTTTCTATTATGTCCTAGTATTTATGGGTCACATACAAGAATTTTTTTATGGGACGTCTCGTAGCGGCGGTTTATAGGCAGTCTGATGTTCCCCATATGGCTCCATCGGTGGCAGGATTATACGGTGCACTTGTTGGAAGGATATTTGGAAGATGCAATGACACAAAAGGAAATCAATATTTAGGGATGGTTGAGCTGCAGTGCCATCTTGTGGCCACATTGAGAATTTCTTACACTGAAACAAGATAATTTAGTCATTTTTTCCAACAGAAACCTAAGAAATAAAGAGTTTGTTCCTCCTATAATGACAGGGGTGAGGGCTATGCAAATATTTCCTTTATTCTTCGGTAGATTCAACATATATTTTTATATATATATCATAATTCAACATGTATTTATTGAATCCAAAATGAAATCAGTGAGACCAACATGGAACACCAATACTGATGTCTAATAATAGTAAAAGGATAAGTGCATCCGAGACATATTAGGACATTCAGGTAATTATTGTTTGTCATAGGTATACATTGTGTTTTGGGGGCTCACCAGTCCTATCAAGGCTTGAGATGCCATAAAAAAGAAACATTGGGTATAATTTATTAAAGCTCTTCAAGGCTGGAGAGTATAGACTTTCATCAGTGCAGCAGAGTGATCCAGCAAACCTGGAATGGATCTGCTCCAGGGTTCAAAACATTCCCTAGCAAAAAGCAAATGACTTTTAGGAAATCCATTGCAGGATTGCTGGATCACCCAGCTTCCCTGATGATAGTATATATTCTCCAGTCTTGGAGAGCTTTAATAAACCAGGACCAATGTGTTTCATTGGACTCAATTGTAATTATTTTTTGAAATCTATTATCCGAAAAAGTGTTTAGAGGAAGAGGCGCATCAGTATAAAGTTTATTTATGAATATATGAATTATAATGAGGAAACTTTAGATGTGCTTTAAAAGTTATTGAAACTTGGTGGTTCATGACTATGTCCCAGTATAAAAAAAAACCTTTGTTTTATCATCCACAGGAATCCCAAAATGTTGAAACCAATTAGGCCAATTCATAAGGCACAATGGCCCCTCTTACCCCACAAGGTGCCTCTAATTGGGGTAAGTAGACCTAAGCTCCTGGAAATAAGAAAAAAGAGCAGCAGAACAACCTAGGAAAGCAGAAGAGTTTATTCTGTCATCTGATGAATGAATGCGTTTCAGCAGCTGAATAATCAATTCTCCTTCATCAGGGCTCCGGTGATGAATATTTCCTTAAAAAAACCTAAAGTAGCCAAATAAGTTGATTGCTGGGAAATAATGGTTGATACAAATTGCCCTGATCAGAATTCAATGGAATCATTTGCAGCCTCTGTATTTTCCCCATCAGAGATTTACATTTACTGATACAGCAACCTCCTATGTTTTTTCAGACTTCATAATCCTACAAATCAATAACACCTTGAAAGGGAGATTGTAAATAGTCTGACTTTACAAATCCTTAAAAAAAGTGAGGAAATCATTTAAATCACTGGATAAATATTCTCAATACATGAAAATTTGTAGTCATCAGATCTTCTCAGGTCATTGTGACTTTTATAGAGTTCTGGTAAGTTATTACAGCGATATAATACACTTCTTTTACATATCATTCTGTACAGAGTATTGATTTCTGTGGGGAATGTTCCTATTTTGTGTTGGAGTTTGTTCTTGTCTACAGTTATGATCAGTATTACAGATTCCCTGGCATGTAAAGTGGCTGACCAGCACAAAGAAGCAACAAAGTCACTTTAAAGGAAAAAAAGGATTTTTTTGCACATTTGCAATCACAGTGAAGCCACAGCACCCCCACATGGCAGCTCTGTGAAGTTCACCCTCTGAGTTCTGTGATTCTCCATCTGTAATGAATTTTTTGGAAGCGGATTTTTCGGAGGCCGACCCATTCTCCTTAGGCCGCATTTACATCATCACATGGCAAAAAGCATATTTCTTAAAGTGTTGCGAAACCCACTGGAAGGTGTGTTGGGTGAACCACAGAGGATCTGTGTTTTAATGAAAGCATGGATGTGGAAGATAAAGGTTTTCGCAGAAGAAAAGAAAAATAGCTTTTCCTGGAGTGTTCGGTGTTAGGACAATCCTGCCGGTTGCTCCAACAATAGTCAGCCATCATATGTACATCCCATCTACCCTGATACCGTCCTTCCATGATCTTCAAATCTTGGTGGAATCATTCACCTTGCTCATCACTGACTGCACCAAGGATTTCCGGGAAGTTAGAAAGATGGCAATCACTGGGCGTATAGCCGATGGTAGACTAGGATACTCTATGTTACATTTATTTTTCTTGTTATATCCTGAAGTTTTCACTATACAAAAGTAACATTCACTGAAATGATCTCCTGGCTCTCTCCAAACCATAGGAATACCAAATGGCATCTTATCACGTGTTCCCTTTGTCCACATCCGTAAACCCTCCACACACTACACACCTTATGAGGGGCCCAAGACTTATCCTGATCACCAAGTTTAACTTTGTAATTCCCCGAATAGGCTTGCTCTACAAATGTGCAGATGTTCCATGTGACATGACTATGGACTTTGTACATCGCTGACTAATATGATGGTGCTATACAAATACTGTGTAATAAAATTAAAAATAATATTGTTTGCCCTTTCACTGGTAATGGTGAAACTGCCACAGATATAACAAAATGAATCAGGGTTGTTTAGGCACGTATGACAAGAAACAGCAGAGCCAGACAAATTGAAAGAAAGGAAATACGTGTGTAAGTGGAAAAATACATTTTGCTTATTCCCTACATAGAGCAGCGCACAACCTCTGACCACACTGCGTGTAAATGAATAGGCGATACAAATCCACGCTACAGTAATCGCATTATTATAGGCGGGAGAGAAAAAACCTGACGTGATAGAAGAAAACTAACTGCACTTTCAGAATCAGCATACCTATTTTAGTGTAAATAAGCTTAAAAATTGAAGTCAAACAAGAAGTTTGTTCACATTTGTTCCCCAGTGTTATTGATGTGAAGATGAGAGGGCAGATTTAATAAAAGCAAGGGCAAAGGACCATTTTCCAAGAAGTGAAGGATGGACGACAGATTTGAGCTTCAGCCTTAAATAATTTCTAAACTTGTACCCCATGTGCAGCATCAGGGCTGATTTCAGGGTAGGGCAAACTGGGCAATTGCTTAGGGGCCCCACCTTCTCCAGGGTTCCAAATAACAGAATAGCAGGTGTGTATGGTGCTGAAATTCTGTACATTTGGGACCCCCACATTATATTTGCCCGGGGCCCCATTCTCTCCCATCCCATGTGCACAGTATATTGCCCTCATCATGTGGCATTACATATGACCTATAGGGGCAATTTATAAATGATCAGTGTGTTTTTCAGCCCCATTATTTCTGTTTCTGCAGGAAATCCCTGAGCTGACCCCGGGCACCATGGGCTCATCATGCGGTGTAATGTGTGTGAATGTTTCCCAGAACAGAACAGCTTGCTGTTCACTTTGCCCAATGTCCTCCTGGCTCCAGCACATTGCATTCACCCAAATGGGAATTCCTGTTCAACATTTAATAGGCGGCATATGGTGCGTCCGGGAAGAAGAATGTGAACCGTTACCGGATTCTTATTTGCAGAGTCATTTTACGATTTAGTGATGTGTAACCAAAGCGGGCCAAGCTTTGTGATGAGGGACCACCGGCCTGAGGCTGCAGAGGTTCTACAAGATCCAACAAGTTTTATCTAAAGAGAAAAAAGATCCGGGGGTCTCTTTTATAAATTTATTTTATTTCTGCAGCAATGTTCTGTAGTGAATGTGTGGCCATTCCTGGGCAATATTAAAGCTTTGTATTACAGCAGTGCCAACCATTCAGAGGGCTCCCATTCACTCCGCAGACCCCGGCTGCCCACCACTAACCTTCCATTTGTCACCTGATATAGCCAAATCTTGTTTTTGGGATATCGTGATATTGCTGTGTGATTGAACAACTTTTTGGGAATTTTTAAGAATGACGTTCACTTGGTGCTTCCTGAAATTTTTGTTTTCTTTTATCTTTAGCGTCTTGGTGCTATATCTCCTAATGAAGCAGTTCTACTGCGAAACGCGTTGAGACATTGGCAGCCCCCCAATTCTGAGCATTACTCCTGCAATCCTGGATAACACAGAATAAATATTTTGGTGGTGCTGCAACGCTAAAGCTACGTACACACTTCCAATTATTATCGTTGGTAAACGAACGACGAACGATCCTGCACGATATCTGCGAACGATCGTATAGCACCGATCCTGTACATACAGATAACGACACGATCGTTCGCAGATATTGTACACACGATAGATGCGATCGTTTGAACGATACAGGAAGTGACGTGCACCACAGGAAGTGAGCGAACGTTCGTTCACCGCGCATGCTCAGACCATGGACGATCACTGAACCACCGTACACACGAACGATGGTCAACGATCGTCGTCCAATCCGATCCGCCGGTCCGGTCGTTCATTTCCAACGACTTTCCTCGTTCGTCGGCATCGTTGGTTCCTTTTTTTACGAACGATTTTTGCCCAATCGATCGTTCGTCGTTCATTTCCAACGATAAAAATTGGAAGTGTGTACGCAGCTTAAGAACATGTTTTGTATCCAACTTCAGATGTTTGTTTATTATATTTTAATATTTGTTTTGTTTTTGTTTTTTTGTTTATGTTTTGTTTTTGTATGTTTTTTAATAAAGATTTCAAGTGTTTTTATATATATTTTTATACATAATACTTGTATACTTTAAAAGGTTCTAATTTTCCAGTGATTGGGTGAACCCTCAAGTTAATATGAGACCAGCATAACTTTGGCTCTCTACAGAGAGTCAGCATTAGAGCTCTCCAATCAGCTCCATAATAATTGGAAGGCTGTAGCTCTGAGGCAGAAGGTGATACGTCTGTCATTGTTGCGGCATACTTTGCTGAGAAATGATAAATTCCCCAGTGAGAAGCCACAAACGCAGCATAGGCTATAATACGATGTAGGAGGAAGGATGTATGATGGGCTATGTAACAAATGTATGAATCTTCCTTGTAGCACTAAATGTTGCTTTTCACATTAGAAATCATTGTCACATATTCCTGACAGCAGCTCACAAAAATTCCCAGCTCTGGATTTTCCGCAGCACAAAATAACAAAACCTTTAAAGTTCTTGGATCTCAGCTCCTCTGAGTCATTCTGCAGGAGCACAAACTCAGGATTTGGCCTGACGACCGTTCGGTATGCCAGGATTGAGAATGAAAACAGAAAAGTCCATTACACATGGGAGATTCACTTGAGCACACATTGCAGAATTCTATAAGCCGGCACAGAGAGCCTACTAATTCCTCCATTCCTGTATGTGGAGGGTATGGCTGCTTTAATGGTGGCCCCAACAAAAGTGCTGCTGACTTTTCATTTTGTTTGGCTGCGGGGAATAGAGAAACATTCTATGTACTTCTCAGTATGGAGAACCATGTGACTCCATTCTCCAACACATGTGATGCCAGTGCTTGGTGATTGGCTAGTGAGGTACCCAATGCTGTCACATGGGGGGGTCCCTGGTCCTGTGCAAACTCCAAACCATTTCATATGGGCTTCCTCCATTTCCATCAACTGAACAGGGATTGGAGCCATGGGACATGAGCATATGCTGCTTGTGGGACATGAACGTAAATTTATCTTCTTACAAAGAATAATTGCATCAATTTCTGAATGATCCAAGAAGCTCTCAGTTGTTTCAATCTTGTATTTAGCCTACTTTGTTTGGCTCACATATAGGAGGTCTACAGGTGTCTCTACACATCTGGATTTTTTATGTGCTGCTCTGCTATTGCAGAAACTCCAGCATCTATTTTATTAAAATTCTTTATTATTCACATACATGTCTTTATTTTGCTTTTCTTTTTGCAAGTGACAGTAAAGTAAAATAAACACATTCAATAGAAATTAGATTTATCTTTCAGGGTTGGGCATCTCCCAAGATGTAGTTCTTGCTGTTTGCTTGCTGACCCTGCAGGTGGCGCTATACCCAGAGGTGAAGACCTCAATGAGCAGAAGAGAATATTATTCACCTTCCTTTAAAATATTTACCAAGCTCCATCTAACATTTATGCAATATTCTTTGTAAGAAAACACTTTGATTTTGCAACCCTTTGGCGTCACCAAAAGAACTTCTAAGAATTTCTAATAAGAGTCAATGACTAGAAATCAAGGACAGTGTTTAACTATAAAAGGTGAAGATTTTTGGAAAAATGATTAAATTGTACATTGTGATTAATGGATTTAGGAACGTGACAACAAATTTGTCAATATGCCAAAAACATGGTAACTGAATATTCCCCTTTTATCCCTAATATTATAATTGTTTAATATCCTTGAGTATTTTGAGTATCTTTCTGAAAACCATCCACCAACAAGAAGTCATTATTATCATTTATGTTTTTATTATTAATACTATTTTTACCTTTTAACTAATGTGGCTTTAAGATATAATAAAAGATTTTTGTGCTGTCAATTACATTCAAAATCATGGCTTGAGACACCTATACTCCCCCTTACCATTATGTGATGTGGACAGTCTACATTTTATTACTTTATATTGTGAAATTTATTATCATTTTTTAAACGTTTTCCCAAAAATGTGAATTAAATGAAAATTTGTGTTGCTCCTTATGTTTTATGGATCAAAATAATTCTAACATGTTTGTGTTATATTGTATTATATTATGTTATGTTGTAGATAATAAATATTTCTTAATGTGTTATAATTAATGTTTGTTCACCTCGGCTTTTTTTAGCTAGAATATTTAATGTATATTATATTTTGAACTTGGTTTATCTGGAGAAGAACCCCTTACATTGATTGGTACTGGACAATAGCTCCTTATATTGGTGGTTGCTGAAGGACAGCCCTATTATATTGGGGGTTATTATATATAATTTTATATATTATATATTATTGGTCTGAGGAAGTATGCTCCTTATATTCTCACTCATAAATGTCAGTCAATTGTGTGCCCCCCCCCCCCCCCCCTACATTGGTGGTCAGTGGAAATGTTCCCCTCCGACCCCTAATGCATACCAATAGGACCCTGGGGTTCATCCAGCAATTCTTTGATATCAATGGACAATTTGCTGAAAAAGGCAAATCTGAATGCAGAGTAAAAATGGAAATTTCAGTTACAGTTTCACTTAAATACAAATACAGATGTTGCACAATGCCCAGATAGCTTCCCTTTCTGTAATATGGCTGCAATATTGTGCCCAGCATTGGGAAGAAGAATAAGACTTCAGATTGCAGGATGATGAAACAAATTGTGGTGAAATCAGATCAACAAACTAGGGAGGTGTTCAAAAACAAATGCTGAAATGTATTTGTAATTTTATCTAGTGAACTCATCAGTTCAGGCCACTTCCTTCCATTGCTCCATGGTCCAGTTCTGCTATTTATGTGCCCATTGTGGGTGCTTTCAGGGGTGGGCAGGGGTCAGGTTGGTCAGCCTTTACACATCAGTGAGCCTTGGGCACCTTGACCCGCTCAATAGTTCACCTGTTACCCTTCCATTTTTAGTAGATACTAACCTCTGCATTTCAGGGAACTCTACAAAACCAGAAGTTCTGTGGGTGCTCATCAAAGTTTGTCCCTTGTCACCCAACACTTGTCCATTTTTCCTGCTTCCAATGCATTACCTCCAAGAGCTGACTGTTCATTATTGCCTAATCCCACCCCATTGTGATCAGACCATCGGGTGATCACTTCCCTGTTCTTGTTTTACAAAATTATTTGTTCAATGTGTCTAAGATATAAAATATGTCAACACGCAGATCCAAAGTATTCACCTCCATATATAAACCTCTATATAAAGGTGACGCATAAAAAAATAATACAGCTAGAGTGCAGAAAAAACAAAAACTGCCAATAAGAAAAAAGCCAATCCATCAGATTCTTCTGGTGAACAGAATTGTCCGATATGGTTTATATTCAAATCTGATGAACATGAAATGAAAAGTACAAGGCGTGGCCAGAGGTACAAGGTGTGGCCAGGGGTGAGCGAGGAACCCCTCAGAATAATGAATAACCCCCAGATCATCCCTGAATAATGTGTGGGGGGGGGCAGGGTGTATTATTATTCTTACATTGGAATGTCTCTCTGATGTCTGGCTGTTCTATTAATTGATGAAGGGTGTCCGGGATCAGCGGGGGATTGGTTTTGTAATTTAAAGCTAGCAGTGGCAGCTTTTCAACTGATTTTCAATTTGCTAATTTGCTGATATCCCAATCCATGATGGAAGGTAGTATAATAATCAAAACCCCCCAACCCCCCCCCCCCCCATTGATTTTTGATCAGAGAAATATTTAATGTTTGCTGGGTAAAGCCAATATTTATTTTATGTATGCCTAGCAGAGGTCACATCTATAAGCAGAGACAAGTGTTCTCTATCTGACATTCATATTCAAACCCCCCCCCCGACGTGTTGTACATGAATTACATGGCAAATGATTTATATTTCTGAGCCCTATCCGGAAGGGCATGAGACTTAACTTTTATCTGCTGCAGGTCAGAATTACCTACAAGTCTTGTCCCGCCCCCAAATTGTGATTGGACAGTATTTTTCTTGCAGCAGAGTGCATCTGATTGGCTCTTTGTGCAGCTTCTTCTCCTTCCCTGAGTTTGGCTGTACAGAATCAGCTGATATCAGCATAAATTCCAGCTGTTACTGTGCTTGCCTGAAAAATATCTAGCAATGTATTATATATTAGAGAGTTGGATTAATGTGTGAGTTTTACAGCTTTATGGAGTTACATGAGCAAATTACTGATGACAAGAAAAGAATCCCATGTGTTTTCCCGTGAATTTACATTCTTGCTATACATAGTGAGATGTTTTCATGCAGACCTTTACTGACAGGTCCTCTTTAGGTATTTTCATTGTTAGAGCCCCAGGTTGCCATTATTGAGGATTTGTAATCCCTGATCTCCAATACCGGCCCTGTGCAGCATTAAAGCAGCTTTGTGGTTATTGTGAAACTTAGAATATCCCTTAAACCTCAAACTGCAATCTCTGAGAATTCATCATTGTGCAACTCTGTGTTTTCTCCACAATACTCAGAAAGGGAGGATTCCTTCCAGCAACATCCAGGGAATGATATAAAAATGAGAGGGGCCCCAAATGGTACCATCAGTCCTAGAAGGGCCACTTGTCCACTATGAGGCTCTTTGCAAATCTCTTCTTCTTGTTGGGGGCCGCAGCCATTGCTGCCTGCATGTCCTCACCCCTGGTGAAGTGGAGTGAGGATGACATAACAGTCATGGCGCTGTACAGCCGGGATTACTACAACAAGGTATCCGGAGAAGACGTCATCTATGGGGTCCTGGAAAATGACACGGAATATACCGTTGTGAGTGGCTGATCTTTATTTATACTGTATCCCTTCTCTCTCTATATTAATATATATCTCCCCTATTTAATGTACAGCACTGTGTAATATGTTGGCACTATAAAAAATACAAATAATAAATATTATAATATTAATAAACTGTATCAATGCCTTTACTGTTATTAATATATTTGTATATATCTCTAAATTAAAAAAAAGAAGGCAATGAGTTAAGCTACGTACACACTTCCAATTATTATCGTTGGAAAACGAACGACGAACGTTCATGCACGATATATATGAACGATCGTATAGCACCGATCCTGCACATAGAGTTAACGACACGATCGTTCGTAGATATTGTACACACAATAG
>NC_092862.1:145787997-145790988 GCF_032062135.1 Pyxicephalus adspersus
TTTTTTACGAACGATTTTTTGCCCAATCGATCGTTCGTCGTTCGATTGGAACGATAAAAATTGGAAGTGTGTACGCACCTTTAGATTGTAGCCAAAGATACACAAAGTTACATTTGTCTTCCCTTTCATACTCTGCTCCCACATTCAGCTTCTACTGATACATTGTATTACAGAGTGGGCGGAGCTGTAGTGACATACCAGTCACACAGAGGGCAGCACTGAGCTTGCCCTGGATAAAATTCCTCCCCTTCCATCCTCTGTCCTATTAATGGATCCAGAATAGTTGCAGAATACAGTTTTTATTTATTTTTCCTAATACATTTTTATTATTTTTTTTTTCAGGATGAATCTTCTGGTTTTCACCAACTTTCCTTCCCAATACAAGAAACCATTTGCCAGAAAAGTGACAAGGAGATGGCAGATAACTGCATGTTCAAGGAGGGTGGGGTAAGTAATCGGATCCTTTGGTAGAACATTAAAAACATTGTTTGTTCAGGGTGATACAAACTACTAAATTATAAAAAATCAGTGAAGAATTTTTGAATATTAAATTGTGTAAGTTGTGTTGTCACCCTGGCCAATATTCTTTCCCGGTGTCATTAGAACAGAATGGAAATCCTCTAATGGGGTCACCTGTTAGTATGATGGGGGGCTCTTTACTTGGAGATTTCTGACACTTCCTGTTGCATCTCTGATAAAGAAAATTAATAAATGAATGAATTACAAATCTGCCCAGCAAAGGATACACCATTAAGGGTGTTAAAGCTGAACTCCGGGGAATTTGGGTCTTTACTTCCGCATTGGGCCCCATTGTAATGCAAGGGGTCTCTGACGTCACAATGAAGGAGCAGCACTCCGGCATCAGACAGCAGAGGACAGCGCCAGCTGGTGGAGGAAGGAGGAATAGGAAACGTCTATCATTTTATTCACACTAATATCAAAATGAGCAGTTAATCCTTGCGGCAGTGAGGGGGCGTCACTGCAGGTGATAATGATTTTTGGCTCCAAAGTTCAGCTTTTTTGCTGCCCTCTAGTGTTTAGGGAGAAATATTTACCACCTCCAGCAGCCATTGCACAGTGACTGTATGAACCAACCCTGATCTATTCCTCATGTATGATTGTGTGCTTGTTGCTATTAATTCTTAATGTGAGCACTGCGACTGTAACTTTGTGGTTTATGAGGAGAAAGGTAACAGACAAGGACAAGATACAAGAGAAATTACTTCATACTGAGATCCAAAGGTGACTTAAAGGTGACAGGTGATCTTCTCTCTTCTCTTCCTTTTTACAGACAGATACAAAGATAACACAAAGGACTCTATTTATAAAGTATTCCCTTTTCAATATGTTTGGCTCATTAAATTTGTTTTTTTTTTCTATTTATTTCCCATTGTGACAGCTGTGCAATTTTGATTAGCCACTAGGTGGCAGAACGAGTTATTGATTTAATAGGAGACCTGTAAAAAATTTGAGGAATTGGGGAAATAATTTATAATCAAGTCACATGTCATAATAAATTGGTCAGCTTGATTAGAATTTGTATGATGTATTTCTCATATTTAAAGGGACATTTATAGGTGGACCCCTCTATTTGTTTTCTGAATATTGTCTTATTTAGGAAATCTCATAACAAATCATTCTGTGTTGTCAGGTTGTGAAGTTCTGCACAGCAAAATTCCACATGGAGGACGATGAAGATATTCTCATGGTGACCTGCCAGAGCCAAGACAGCCAGCAAAATGTATGTGGGCTGGAATTGTCATCAGATTGGGGATAGAATTTATGGCAGATACATTGTAACCCTCTCACTGCTGGATCAATGCTCACCCATTAGTTTCATACACAATGAAAAGATGGCGCTCTCATTCCCTTCTAAATCTAAAATTTCTAAAAATATCTAAAAATCTAGAAGTAGCATTAAATTTATTAATTCCTATGAAACCCTCTCTAAAAATTAAAAAAATACTTTCCTAATTTTTGTTTTACAGCCCCCCCCCATCTGCTATTCGCCATATGCCGTCTTTTTTTTTTGTTTTTTTATTGCACTCATCCATTTTTCAGGCCGGTCGTGTGAACAAGTTGGGAGTTTCTCCTCCTAGCGGTCAGGTCATTGGATGCAGAGATGGCGAGGGGGCAGTGCCCTGATGTCACATGATTCCCCTTTACTCTCCCTTGTGTCTATTGCCATCCTTTGTTAGAAATAAGTACTGAAGGGAAAAGTCTAGATTGAAGGTGAGTATTGCAGCCAGAGCTATAAATTGAATGGGCTGTTAATTGATTTCAGGCCCCGCCCTCTTTACATATATTTTATATCATTTTATTACTTACTGCTCCAGCAGTTTTCAGGCCAGTCCTCTGACATGAAGGGTCAATGGATTAACAGCTCTAAGATTTGACTCTAGAGCCGCCCCGATTCTCTGGAATGGTCTCCCCATCCTATTTGGTTTGCTCCTACTCTCTGCACATTTAAAGGAGCACTCAAACATAACGCTTTACCCTCGCCTACCAGTAACAACTTGTAGGGTTTAAGTGATGTCATCAAAGTCACAGATTTAAGCCATTGAAACATAAACACAATGTAACAATAAATGATTTACTCACAGACAATTGTAGACTGCCAGCCAGTCATGAAGATAATTAGATTTAAGAGAATAAGATAATTGAATATTTTATGTGGAAATTGTATGATATATGAAGCAGTGATGTAAAATGTTCATTATTATCATATTCAGTAAAAATTAAATGTTTCTTCTTTTTTCTTTGCTATCTCAGACCCCTTATTCAGCTGATCTTTGCACCTCATGGTGGGGGGGGGGGGTATGAATTATTCCCCCATCAATGTGCTCATAATTCTCATGTATACACATAGCATTTTGTAAAGCGACAGCTGTGCACTCTGACAGGTGGCCACTAGGTGGCAGAACATATCATTGTTTAAATATGAACTGAAAGGAGAGTTTTGAACACTTCTCAGCGAATTTCAGAGGAATT
>NC_092862.1:145792383-145797633 GCF_032062135.1 Pyxicephalus adspersus
ATCATGAAGTGGATGACATGAATGCCAACCCTCAATCTTACAATACTTAGCTGAAAAATAAGGCAATGGTACCTATCAGTGTGGCAGTACTGGGGGTTACATCTGCAGTTTGTTGGCCTCCCACAAGCAGCAGAAATGTAAAGTAAATTGCTAGCTGGCACAATAGCTGGCATGACATTGGCGATGAATGCCACCCTTAGACGTTACGATAACTAGCGGAAAAATTCAACGGAGACAGGCTCAGGTGACAGGGTGGTGGTGATAGGCAGCCACAGACTCAGCACAGGAGCAGTGCGGGATCACAGAGGCATCGTGGTTGGCCAGTGAGTAAAAAGGTGAGGCGCTTGACATTTTCTGGCGACAGTCAGGATCGGTTGTCCGTGACCACTCAGCCAGTGGCACTGAAGGTTCTTTCTGACAGAACACTGGATGCCGGGCACGAAAGAAGCGTGACAGCATACTGTGCCAACTGCGGGCAGATTTCAAGCCTGTTGACCTAAAAAATATTGGCGTCACTCATGTCAGGACAGGCATCCTCCTCCTAACTGCTGTCCTCAACACCACCACCACCCAGAAAAGAGCCAACGTAATCGGGCACCATGCCCTTCATCCTGTCACAGCTCCACAAGGCCAAGTGGTGGACCCACTGTGTCACCAACCCTGTGGGTGGAGATGTGCACAGGGCGAAGGGTCTAAGGAGTAGCTTGGTCTTCACCAGAGCCTCCGGAGGTGAGGTTGATGTGCGGCAAGCTACTGCCAGGTTGCGGCCCCCGTGCCCACCAAGGCCAAGTGACTGCTAACAAGCTGGAACCAAAAGGTAGTGCAAAAGGGAAGTAGAGTAGTCAGACAAGCCAAAAGGTCAGGGCAGGCAGTGAATCAGTGATCAGGAAACAAGCCGGGGTCAGTACACAAAGAATAAGAAACCTGGAAGTAGAGCCAAAGGAACTCCTTGTTCAAGCAACTTCCTGTTGCCAGGTCACTTCCTTAAGAAGGGAATGTCAGGTGATGGGCGTGGTTCAGGTGAGCTGCAGACATCAATCCCACCAGCAGAGGGAGTGCTGTTGCTGAGATAATCTTTGATTTGGCTAGACACCGAGAATGCCAATGCCTGGGAGAGGTTTTCCATTACATGTGCATGTAAACTGGAAACAGCTGTGCGGGAGAAGTAATGCCTGCATGGTATATTTCACCACCGCTCGGCACAGGCCATCAGGTCACGGAAAGGGAACAGAGTCCACAATGCTGTAAGGCAGTAGCTGCAAGGCCAAAAGTTTGGCTAGATGTGAATTGAGTTCAATGACTCTTCTGTTTGTTGGGCCCATAACCTGATGTCTTGCGCAGAACTCCAGTAAAGTGGTCTGAAAGGACTGGGAGCTAGGTGAAGGGGTCACTGGAGTACCCAGCTTGCTGCGCCAAACATCGTCTGACGCCACGAAACCTGCGGGCAGAAGCTGATACTTCATCACCGCTAGAAGTCTGGCTGGCACCAACCTCCTGAGACGTAGAAGCAATGACAGTTGGAGGTGGAAAAGGAGTCAAAGGAGGTGGAAGAAGAGACGATGACATGGTTGAACTTCCTTTAAGAGAACGCAAGTACTGCTCCCACTTTGGTTTGTGGTTCTTGCGCATGTGGGAAAGCAGTGATGTTGTACCCAAATGTGACCCAGCCTCTGCGGATTAGCCTGTGGCACAGGGTGCAGATTGCTACCCACCCATCATCGTCAGCGTTAAAAAGGACCACACTGGAGAGGTGCGTGCAACCACTCGCTGCTCTATTTCTTTGCCTGCCTCTGCTTTTGCTGGGTGCCCTGCGTCTGTTTCAGCTCCACTTCCCCCACGGTCACATGCTCACCCAGCAAGTACTGACCACACTCCCCAAGTCTGAAAGTCTGCTCTGCTCTGAAATTCGCAATGACAGATCCTCAGGCTGTTCGTCAAACAACATGAGAGAGTCATCGGGAGGTACAGGCACATTAGCCACGCTAACTCCTGTCTTTGCTCCTGTCACGGCTGTGCTGGTTGCTGCTGCAGAAGAGACCCAGTCCACAATACTCTCCACATGACGTGGCTGTATGATTGTAGTACGCCCTCTCAATATATCTACCAGCATACTGGTGCTCCCCACACATCTCAGACCTGTTTGACACCTTGTGCTGCGGCCTCCAACAGTTTGCTGCTGCTGCTGTCCTACAGTGGCGGACTCCCGGGGAGAATGCCCCCTGCCAGATGTGGCAGTTCGCCCAACACCCCGCCTTACTTATTCTGGCAAAAATGTACCTGTACCAAACGGTTTCTTTGGTAAATAGGAACAGGTATCAAACACTGAAATATCTCTATTTTTATATAGTAGGACAGAACATTTTCAGTACAAAACTGTCTTCTATGGTAAAAAGCAAGAGGTATGAAATACCTGATTACAGGACAGCAGGGGACCCAATTGAGGAAAGCTCCAGAGGGATCTGAGGAAGTAAAGGTAAGTGTAATCTTTTTTTCATTTAGGTTTAGCTCTGCGAAGTCCCACAAATACCTGCAAGTTACGTCTGCTTCTGCCTAATGCCTAACTGCGTGTCATGGCGTTACAACGATACTGCACTGCTCCTGAATCAGAGCATTGTCACTATCATGTGGATTGTCCCTGCATTGTTGCAGCTAATTTACAAGACTGTAAAATGTCAATCTATGCCTGGCCACGGCTAGTCCCACCCAATGATTTCTGGAATGGCAGCGCTGAACCTGAAATTGGGCCAATTGTCCGAAGTCAAATTTATCCCAATATATGTTTTTTATAGCAGAGATTATCTTAGATTGTATGTAACTACTAAGGATAAACGTTCATTGATCCTGCCAGAAATCCAGTGAGCTTATAACTTCCTGTGTTCTCTTCCTCTGCTGCAATCTATCTCTGGGGGATACAGAACACCTCCCCTATGTACAGGAAGGGGGTTTTCTATAGTTTACTCCTAGCGTGACAATGCTATTCTTCTATAGATACAGTATAATAAGCGTTGTCACCCCAGGACAGGGAGTACATTACTGGCAGGATCACCAGGTAAATAAAATGGGAAAAAATGTCTATGCCTGGAGACTCTGCAATATGTGATATTTCTGTCATTGGGTTTTAATACAAATTAATGGTAAGATATTTATACAATATTCTCTTTTCCACAGGAGGAGGGAGACTCCCCAGCAATCAGTTTCTTAATAAAGGAGACGGATTGCCTGAAATCTGAACATAAGGATTGGGAGAAGTGTGACTACAAGGAGGACGGGGTGAGGACCAACACTGATCATGTGCACTGAAATAACTGACATTTATTAATAACTGGGGGATGGGAAGGGGAACCCTGAATATTAAATTAGACAAAACTCAGGATAAAGCGGGGGAAGGGTAACAACCTCTGGCAGGAACTTACTTTGTCCACCTGTGACCCCATCCTCATCATGTCTTCTGGTTTTCTCTGGGGGAGGAAGTGAGCAGAATTCTACCCTATGGGGACACAGATGGCTAAAAACTGATATTTGTGGAATAAACCAGAAATAAAAGAAGTGGATGAACTCTCCTGTACATTGCCATGGCTGAGCCAATCACATTCCAAAATAAAAACTATTCCCTTTTAAAACTGGGAGGGGCTACTAATATGCAAATGAGTTCATCACTGATTTAAAAAAAAAAAAACATGATACAATGTATCAAACAAACATGAGTCAGTGGGAGGGGCTTTGAAACTCCAGCTACTCAAATGATGAAAGTCACATGATGAGGAGGCGTGGCTATGCAAAAAATGGCCACATGAAGGAAAACCTATCGATGAATCCGATTGGTGGATCTGGATCAATGATGTGATGAATAAAGATGATTCATCCACATATACCGGAATTTGCATTTTTACTCCTGGGTGCGGCCAATCAGCTTATTAGCATGCAGAGGTTGCAGATAAATCATATCAGGCCTTTGTGTTGTCACCGCTCTGTACTCCTGAGATATTCACTGGCCATTCTCACTAAATATGAAGTTCTGTTGTATCTGATTCACAGGAGGTGAAAGTCTGTGCTCTGTACCAGGAGAAGGAGGAGATGGAATGCCTCAGTATGTCCATGGTAAGAAATGAAAGGGGCGGCTCATCAATACCCTGCAGCAGCCTCTCACTTTAAATCATAAAGAGAACCTGTCTAATTTTCCAGTGTGTAGAATTCATGTTTTTTTTCTAAGATCAAGTGTAGTACCGAATCCTTCCAGTGATCAGGGTGGAAAGGCACTGGCGTTCCTGGCAAGACTGCCGTGCACGAGTACCTCTGTTAAGGACGGTCTACCTTTGGTGTAGCTCTGTAAGGGGCCGCCCTATGCAAATCTGCCGGCCTTGTCCACCGGAGAAAGCGCATAGGGCCTGCCCTGATAAGGAGCTCCCATAGGTTTGACTGACCCGCTGGTTGGGGCAGGGAAAGCTTGGCCTTACCAATCGGTCTGATAAGCGGTCCCAATCTCGCGCCAGTGTCGTACCCCTGGAGTGGCGACCCGGGGGCACCTTAAAATCACTGGGTTTGGGACCCCACTGATTTTTAAGTTGCACAGTCACGCCACTGTTTATACTTTGATTTGGCACATCGCCTTTTTCTGCATAAGCTGCGGCTAGTGCAGAGGGGCAATTTTTAAAACCTGTTGCCCTGTGTGTTATGCACAGAGCACATTATTATTTAAATGTTTTTTATGTTTGTCACTTTTTGATGGAGGGTGCTGTTCCCCTATGGGCTAGCCCTTTTGTGCCTTGGCCTAAAAACCAGGTGCTCTCCCTTAATGGGAGTCTCTCTTCAGGAGAGCTCCCAACTGAGTATCTGGTGGGACCTGCTTATGCAGTCCCAAAGAGAAAATGCCCCTTTCTGACTTCGGTCAGGGGGGCATGTAAGTCCATTCCAGCTTCGGCTGGAGCTTGGCTTCGGAGGGTCTGGAGAAAAGGGTGTCTCTTCCTCTTTAGAGGAGGGTTTACCAAACTGTACCCCAGTGCATGTTTTTTGTGTGGTGTTTTTGCACCTTCAATTTTTTACTGTACACGGGGTGTGTTTTAGCACGGATCGTGAGATTTGGAAAAAAAAAAAAAAAAAAAGTGTGTAGAATTCATGTTTTTTTTCTTGTTTAAAATTCACGCACCAAGCGAGCCAGCAGTGGGAAATGCAAGTTCCTATGCAAAATAAAGAACAAGCTCAGAGCTATCGGCTCCAAAGCTACCGCTGTTTTTAGACCACATCAAGGATAAA
>NC_092862.1:145797929-145799365 GCF_032062135.1 Pyxicephalus adspersus
CACTGAGCCAGTCCCATCAGTCTCTGTACAGAGGAGCTGACACTCTAATGTCCCCCCACAGTCACACACTATTATTATACTTTTTTATAGCTCTGAGATATACCATAGTGCTGTACAGAGAACACTGAGCCAGTCCCATCAGTCTCTGTACAGAGGAGCTGACACTCTAATGTGTCTAACACTGGGAACATGCTTACAGGAGGTGACAGGGATTCCCCTATTAGTACAATGCTGCTGCAGATTTTCATGCTGGGGGCAGGGCGCTGGGAATCACAGAAGCGTCTGGACAGAATCAGATATTTTAGCAGCTGTAATGATTTCCATTTCTGTATTTCTGGCCAGGATTCATCTTTAGATTCACAGCTTTCACTCCCAGCGGAGAGGAAAACAAATTCAGAGCAGAGTTCAGAGGGAAAATGATTATCTTAAAGGATTTTAATTAAATGAAAAAAAGGTCAAAATGAATATTAATACTGCAGGGAAAAAATATGTGAATAATGGCTGTGAATGTCTGGATCTCCTCTTACTCCAGACCCAGCGGGGACTTTTTTTAAAGAGTGATTCTGACATTGACTGATTATTTCTGGTGAAGAATCAATCATTGAAAACACTGAGACCTGGAATATTCTACAGCAGAGAATGTTTGGTGAATGTCAGATTCACTGTTTTATGATCTCTGTACAGAGGAGCTGACACTCCAATGTCCCCCCACAGTCACACACTAATATTATACATTTATATAGCGCTGACATATACCGTGGTGCTGTACAGAGAACACTTAGCCAGTCCCATCAGTGGGAAGAGCACGCTCACAGCCTTTCGGCATCTCCTTCTACTCCTCACCCTGGTGGCCCTCTACCTCTACTCTGTCCCTGAGGTCTATAACTTGCAATGGAGCTGTGTAACTGGCTAAGTTCTTTACTGAAAGACCCCCCTCAGGGCTATCTGCCTCAACTCGGAAGCCTGTGTATGGCTTGTAATTCAGCGGTGAAACCTAGCGACTAATTTTTGGACTAGAAGAACCCACTTAGGCCCCTCTCTGCCTCTACTCGGAGGCCGATATAAAATCTGGCATGTTCCCTTGACCGCCCCTGATTTTTTTCTTGCCTCCTACAGTGTTGTGCAGAACTGCGGGAGTTTTTCTAAATGTATTCATAGGCTGTAGAAGCTCCACACAGTCCCGAAATATAACCCAAATTTCCCCCATTAACATTAATGGTGTTCGAATTCGACATTCGATCGCCCGAACAATATTGGCCTATTTGAGCGACTAGCTGTCAAATCAAATAGTGAGACATTCGACCAACACTAGGAATGACCAAAGGAATAAACGCCCCAACCTTGGAGTTCAATGATCTCACACAGGAGCAGCACAGACAACCAATTATTCTGAGATGTAAGAGGTCAGGTGACCAAAATATTAGCAGAGATTGGTA
>NC_092862.1:145802529-145809043 GCF_032062135.1 Pyxicephalus adspersus
TAAATTTCTGTGAAGTTCTGCAATCAGTGGCTGGAATTGTCATCAGATTGGGGATAGAATTTATGGCAGATACATTGTAACCCTCTCACTGCTGGATCAATGCTCACCCATTAGTTTCATTCACAATGAAAAGATGGCGCTCTCATTCCCTTTATTTCGATCTAAAAATCTAGAAGTAGCATTAAATTTATAAATTCTTATGAAACCCCCTAAAAAATAAAAAAATATAGACTTTTTTAATTTTCTTTTACAGCCAATTTAGAGGAATTGACATGGGAATTATTTATAAATAGCACTCTATCTGCAATAAAGCATATTTTTGGAGCTTCTTTTTATGAGCCAATGCCAAGGGTTGCTGCGATTTATTTGATAGAACCAGCTCGGCACAGATCCTTGGTTTTGCATTTTCCTGGATACCAATAGAAAGTGTATACATCAGTTTCCCAACAAGAGCTCCTCTAGGGGGCGCTAGGGGTTCCTTGAGCAATGTTTTGTTGCTTTCAAGTCAGTTTAAGAAACACCAATGATCTTTTTGGCTTTCTGTAAGGTTGACATTCTTCCCACTGGCCCGCAATGTAAGAGGAATCTTTTCAAGTGTTTTGATTTATTTAAACTGATCCCTGGGGTGTGATAAATAGGCCCAACACCACCGTATGGGACACATCCCCATATCATGATGCTGCACCACCATGCTTCACAGTCTTCTCAGTGTACTGGGAGCTGAATTTAGTGTTTGGGGGTCATCTGACAAACTGTCTGGGGCACCTAGACCCAAAAAGAACAATCTTGCTTTTATCAGTGTACAAAATGTTGGGTTCCAAAAGCATTTCTGTGTATGGAAATACAATCTATTGGAAGGATTTACAGCTTCTTTCACTTTTCATACACATGGGACCTTTTGTTACACCATGGGACCCACAACACATATTTAGAAGTCATCGGCACTGCATTTCACCCTCCTTATAGCTGGCTTGTTTTGGTGTAAAAGCACAGAGAAATCCATTTTAGGCAAGGACAACCACCACTATCATCCTCTTCGGGCCAAGCTACTTTTATTTCACTTATTGGTGGAAAAGTTTACTTATCCTTCTAGGGATACAGAACCTGCAGCCAAGGGACATCTAATCATTGATTTGTGCTGATCCTTGTATAGCAATCTATACATTGTTCTAGGCTTATTCTATATATATTTATTTTCTCATTGTATTTTCTCATATTTCAGTCCTCGTTGCATTGTTTCTATCAGATGAAACAGAAATTCACCACAAAACACCTCATGCAGATAAATTAGAATATTTGATGTCTGAAGTGATCTTTGTTTTACTCTGGGACATTTGAGCTCTATTTATAAATTATTCCCCAGCCCAATTCTCTAAAAGTCGCTGATGGTGAATTCTATGGTAGTATTTCTCTACAAGTCCCCTATTAAAACAATGACTCGATCTGCCACCTAGTGGCCAACCGTCAAAGGTGCACAGTTGTCACATTGGGAAATAATTAGGAAAGAAACAATTTATAAATAGAACCCTTTGATTTTTATAAGTTTATACGACTGTTTTTTTCTTTGGTTTATTGAGAGAAATGAATTTGTTTTAAACAAATGTGATGGCAATTGTAAATAATGATTATGAAGCATCCCTCGAGGGGTCCTAGGATTCTTTCTGCCAGTGCCACAGACAGTCCCTCATATCTAAATTACAAAGAAATTTATTTTAAAAAATGAGATTTAAGTCTAGGGATGAGTGAGAAAGCCTCTGACAGTCTCACAAAAATCGAACTTCCAATGGGTCTGTGAATGTTCGGCGAACCGATTTCACGAATTCCATTAAAGTCAATAGGCCGAGTTTAATCATTAATAGCAAAGCCCCCATACATGTTAGAACCACCAAATTTGATAGCTTTGTGTAGGAGAACAGTGGCAACAAGAGAAAAAATACAAAAGTTCCAAAGGACCTTGTGGTTTTGCAGAAAATGGCAGGCAAAGTGACAGCAGGCAAATAGGATGTTTGCGTGATGGACAGCGCACAGAATGCAGCATAAATATTAGGACATAGAGAAAGGGGGAACTCAACCCACTAGCAACAGTCTCTGCCCTCAAAACAGCAGGAGAACGCATTGCTAGCTGGCATCATGATGTAGATGACATGTGTTAGGAATGACACCAATAAAGTTGACATTAGTTGCGGTGACATTAGGCAAAAGGATGGAGGACCAGAGACGGAGCGTAGGTCAGTGAGAGCAGTAGCAGTGTGTGGCCCCTGGTCAGCTATCGCCAGGAGACCACATTGGTAAGAGTCATGGAGAGCTGGGTGTAGTGCATCGTCAATGCCACCCAGAAGTGTGTAATACAATTATCTGAAATTTGTGACGGGCCAGACCAAGATGTTTTGTGTGCTAGCACTGTTGCTGTGGTCTGTGGTGCCGGAAGCGGTAGGAAGGTAGACGATATTGCTAGTTTGTATCATGAAGTGGATGACATGAATGCCGACCCTCAATCTTACAATACTTAGCTGAAAAATAAGGCAATGGTACCTATCAGTGTGGCAGTACTGGGGTTTTCATCTGCAGTTTGTTGGCCTCCTGGAAGCAGCAGAACTGTAAAGTAAATTGCTAGCTGGCACAATGGCAGGCATGACATTGGCGATGAATGCCACCCTTAGACGTTACGATGACTAGCGGCAGGCTCAGGTGACAGGGTGGTGGTGATAGGCAGCCACAGACTCAGCACAGGAGCAGTGCGGGATCACAGAGGCATTGTGGTTGGCCAGTGAGTAAAAAGGTGAGGCGCTTGACATTTTCCGGCGACAGTCAGGATCGGTTGTCCGTGACCACTCAGCCAGTGGCACTGAAGGTTCTTTCTGACAGAACACTGGATGCCGGGCACGAAAGAAGCGTGATGGCATACTCTGCCAACTGCAGGCAGATTTCAAGCCTGTTGACCTAAAAAATATTGGCGTCACTCATGTCAGGACAGGCATCCTCCTCCTAACTGCTGTCCTCAACACCACCACCAGCCAGAAAAGAGCCAACGTAATCGGGCACCATGCACTTCATCTTATCACGGCTCCACAAGGCCAAGTGGTGGACCCACTGTGTCACCAACCCTGTGGGTGGAGATGTGCACAGGGCGAAGGGTCTAAGGAGTAGCTTGGTCTTCACCAGAGCCTCCGGAGGTGAGGTTGATGTGCGGCATGCTACTGCCAGGTTGTGGCCCCCGTGCCCACCAAGGCCAAGTGACTGCTAACAAGCTGGAACCAAAACGTAGTGCAAAAGGGAAGTAGAGTAGTCAGACAAGCCAAAAGGTCAGGCCAGGCAGTGATTAAGAGTAATCAGGAAACAAGCCGGGGTCAGTACACAAAGAATCAGAAACCTGGAAGCAGAGCCAAAGGACCCCCTTGTTCAGGCAACTTCCTGTTGCCAGGTCACTTCCTTAAGAAGGGAATGTCAGGTGATGGTCAGGTGACATCATTCAGGTGAGCCACATACATCAATCCCACCAGCAGAGGGAGTGCTGTTGCTGAGAAAATCTCAGGTGTTATTCAGAGACAAGGGAGCAGCTGACAGAGAATCACCTGACCTGGAACAGGAAGTAAGCAGAGTGTTGGATCCAGAGGCAGAGATGGTGCTGGCAGCAGGGGACTGCAAGGAGGGTGAGCCAGAAGAAGGCACAGATGACCTGGACCTGCGGGGATCCATGACACATCCGTTCTCGATGGTTATGCCCCCGCACTTCCCTTGTTTGAGGTGGCCGCATCAGGTTTCGCCAGGCATCCAAGAATAGTAGAATACTATGTGACCGGCTGTCTGAGGAGCTCCCTGTGTAGAATGTGGTGCGGGGAACTCCTCACACAGCCGGTCGCATAGTATTCTGCTCAGGCGGGTCACCTCTTCTTTCGCTTGCCCCGGGTTGGGTAGAAACTGTGACATTTTGTCTTTGTAGCAGTGATCCAGAAGGGTGGCCAGCCAGTAATCATCCCGGTTTTTGATGCTGCAAATGCGGGGGTCCCTCGGTAGGCATCGCAAGATGTGGACACACATATGAAAGAGGGGTTCCCTGGGCTCATCCTCCTCCTGTCCCTCAGTAGGCACCAAAACATCTTCCTCCTCATCACCCACCTCCTCCTCTTCAAGCTGCAGCAGTTCCTGTTGTTCCATCGCTGGCACAATGCCTGGGACGCGACAGCACAAATGCGGGTTGGATGGGTCCTGTCCAGCACCCCCAACATGGTCCTCATCATCATCTTCCTCTTCCTCCTCTTGAAAATCCAGATGCTGGCCAGTGTCCCTTCTTCTCCTCCTGATGCTGGCTGTGCGCTATGGAGTGTAATGTCACCCTCATCCTCCCCCCCCCCCTATTTTTTGCCCTCCTCTCCCATCGCCACATTCCATCAGACCACACAGAGTATTATCAAGGAAGTGTTATTCCTGCAACTTATTATTATTATTATTATTATTATTATTAATAAACAGGATTTATACAGCGCCAACATATTACGCAGCGCTGTACAATTATTAGGGTTATCCTCAACATCCATGCAGAGGAAATGAGGCCCATGAACACCAGATAATGTTGCAGCCATTTTGGCCAGCCAACCCCACTGAACAAGACTGCCAATTTTCCTTAAAATAAACGATAAAATGCTGAATCTTCCCAAAAATATTACCATATTCCTACACATTAAAAGAACATACTACTGACACAACCCAAGCAGAAGCAATAGGAATGTTCAGATATAGACACTGTAATAATGTATCAGTATAATGAATACAACACAAAGCATCCATTGCACATGATGTATTAGTCTCTGTCTATCTATGATTATTACTATTAAAATAGGATTATGTAGTGCCAACATATTACGCGGCGCTGTACAATAAATAGAAGTTGCAAATGACAGACAGATACAGACAGTGACACAGGAGGAGATGACCCTGCCCTACAGATCCAATGTCAGGACTACACGGATCTACTTTAAAGCCCAAGTGAACTTTAAGTTTAAATCTGCTTTCCTGCCTTGTCTTTCTTTTAATTCTTCTCTCCTGTTCTAAAATTGTTTTTACATTGTTATGTACCCACTGCTATAAATCTTTTACTTATGTTTTAAACATTCTAAAATAAAAGTTATATTTTTGATTTATTTTATTATTTTAAATGTTGTGCCTAAAGAGTCCCGTGATTTGCCTATGATACTTGGGAGTTTAAGATACTTTCTTGGGATGTGGCACATATTCAAGAAACCTTTATATTCTGACCTCTAACAAAAAACATACCACATACCATACCAGGTGACACCAATGATGTTTTTGGTTATCTGTAGGGGTGACATTCTTCCCACTGGCCAGCAATGTAAGAGGAATACTTCCTACTGACCACGACACTAACATACTGTGAGCTGTGGATATAATAATTATAGAAGGGGGGCCCTGAGACCTGAAAGTTATTCCAAGGGTTCCCCCATGGTAAAAAAGTAGAGAAACACAAACCAAGGGTGATCTGCATGCAATTAGGAAAGCCTTACCCCCCACTGATAACCACAGCTCAATGCATTTTTATTATTATTGTTAAGTATTATTATTATTTTATTTTTATTATTATTATTAAGAAGCCAGGGTGAAAGCTCTTGAGAGGGGTACAGAGTCAGGATGCCAGAAAGCCAGGTCCAAAATAAGGTATAAAATAAAAACAAGAAAAAAGGTTTTTTTTTAAAACTTCTTCCACATGTTAAGTGAAGGGGAAGGGAGAAATTAGAGAAGGCAAAACAGATTTGTGGAAGATTCAACATTTTCTATGTTAGCTACCTGTGCAACACCTTCACAGAATGGCTGATTAAAACATTTCAGGGAGGAAAGGACCGAATAATCATGGCGATCCGCGATGGGCTTATTTCCAGGTAATATGTCTGTGACCATCTTCAGTAAAACTTGAGGATGACAAAAATTCAGCCTGGCTGGAAGAAAAAAAAAATTAGAAGAAGGAAGAGGAAAATGTTACATGTTAGGGTGAAAAAAGACATCAGGTTCACCCACCAGGGAAATAAACACATCCCAGATAAAACCCTATAAACATAGCTGAACCAGAGGAAGGCAAATAAAAACCCTTATAAACCCCCTGGTAACATTTACTCCAAAATGTATTTCCTGATTCCATGAGGCCATTTATAGCAATGGTCGCCAACCTTTGCAGTCCAGCAGACCACTAAAATTACCGGCTCTGTAACGCACATGTGCGGGAAGCTAAGTGTCACTCAAAGGGGAAGAAACTTCTCCCAAAATGACGCCAGAACCCCGCCCACATTATTCAGCCTGCATCCCGTGCGGGGAATTTTCTCAGTTGGCGACCGCTGATCTATAGAACTTGCTAAAACTTCCTGAGGGAGCCAATTCTACATTTTCACAGTCCTTACAGTGAAGAATCCCTTCCTTATCCGGAGCTTAAACTTCTTTACCTCCAGACACAAAGAGCGCCCCCTTGTGCTTTGTAATGATTTTAAAGAGAATAACTGGGAAGAGAGTT
>NC_092862.1:145809776-145812518 GCF_032062135.1 Pyxicephalus adspersus
TGAAATCTGAAGACAAGGATTGGGAGAAGTGTGACTACAAGGAGGACGGGGTGAGGACCAACACTGACCATGTGCACTGAAATAACTGACATTTATTAATAACTGGGGGATGGGAAGGGGAACCCTGAATATTAAATTAGACAAAACTCAGCATAAAGCAGGGGAAGGGTAACAACCTCTGGCAGGAATTTACTTTTGTCCATCTGTGACCCCATCCTCATCATGTCTTCTCTTGTTTTCTCTGGGGGAGGAAGTGAGCAGAATTCTACCCTATGGGGACACAGATGGCTATAAACTGATATTTGTGGAATAAACCAGAAATAAAAGAAGTGGATGAATTCTCCTGTACATTGCCATGGCTGAGCCAATCACATTCCAATATAAAACCTATTCCCTTTAAAACTTGGAGGGGCTACTAATATGCAAATGAGATTATCACTGATTAAAAAAAACAAATGGTACAATGTATCAAACATGAGTCAGTGGGAGGAGTCAGTGGGAGGGGCTTTGCAACTCCAGGTACTCAAATGATGAAAGTCACATGATGAGGAGGCGTGGCTATGCAAAGCTCCTTCTTACTGTAAATTCCTCTACATGTGTATGAGCA
Source organism: Pyxicephalus adspersus (assembly GCF_032062135.1). Lineage (NCBI taxonomy): Eukaryota > Metazoa > Chordata > Amphibia > Anura > Pyxicephalidae > Pyxicephalus > Pyxicephalus adspersus. The sequence goes on from NC_092862.1 coordinate 145,810,384, forward strand.
TAAAATACGGCCAACAAAAAATGGCCACATGAAGGAAAATCTATCAGATGGTAAAGATGATTCATTCACATATACTGGAATTTGCATTTTTGCTCCTGGGTGCTGCCAATCAGTTTTTAAAAGTTTTAATCTTTATCTAATTTTAGCTGTTGCAACAACAGAATACAACAATCAGAAGTGCAGCGTGCATGTGTAGGCTTACTTTAAAATAGATTAAACACTGAACTATGCCGGCCTTCCCGTATTTGTGTAAAATTAAAATAAAACCCAGCCCACTTTATTATAAAAAACAAATAGTTTCAGCTTATAAGTTTTTAAAAAGTAAACATAAAATTCGGAACATTTTTTGGACAAGTCTATTTCAGTCTGCACCCTCTTTGGGTTTCTTTCTTGGCCAGCAATCAACCGAAGGACTGTAGGCTCTCATTAGTGAGGCGGGAGCGATATTTGGACTTTATGAAGTTCATGCTTGGGAAAACTTGCATAAGTATGTTGAGCCAAAGATGGACAGAACTGTTAATATACGTTTTGGGAATGGCAAAATTTCAAAATCAAGTTTGTCGGGTTTGGGGATGTTTTCAATATTTGTGCTCTATAGTGAGAGTGGCCTTCTGACGGGCGACTTCTTCGAGATCCGCTGTCAGGCTTTTGAACTTGGACACCCATAAGTGTTTATCTGCTATGTCGGCCAGTTCAATTTCAAGATCGGGCTGACTTATCCCTGTGAATGCGGATTTGTTCAGAACAGATGGGTCAATGTCCAGCGGTGTGAGGGGAGAACAGAATGTTTTTTTCCTTTCTGAACTCGCTGAATCTTTCTCCAAATGCAGCTTGCGTTGCCATAATTGCACGGTGTAAATAATCACAATTTATGTGATTGTTCTCTTCTTTGAACTCCCTCAGGGAGGGGATGTGAGATCTTACCTCTCTGTACATATCTGGCAAACATCTTGCGCTCAAACGCCAGAACATTCTCCAGCAACTGCAGAGCCGTGCTTCCCTTTCCCTGGAGATTTTTATTCAGCGTGTTTAAATGACTTGTCATATCCACCATGAAATAAAACTCTTCCAGCCAATGGAGGTCTCCCAGTTCGGGATAGCTGAGCCCTTTGCTTTCAAAGAAACTTTTCACATGTTCCAGACAAGCAGAGAAGCGTTTCAGCACGTCTCCCCCTGACAGCCACCAACCTCCTGCAGGAGATCCGAATATGCGGAATATGCGCTCTCAACTTCATCTAACAATGAACAAAACTGTTGGTGGTTTAACTTGTTTGCAGTTATTTTGTTTACTATCTTAATAACGAGGTTCATCACTTCCACACATTCAGGGGGGAATGTTTGAGCACACGGTGCTTCTTGGTGCAAGATGCAGCGAAACGTTATCAGCTCTCGATCCAGCGACTTTTGAAGTAAATTCACAAAGCCCTTCTGTGTTCCTCTCCTACTGGGTGTATTATTAGTAGACTCTGACACCAGGTGAGTGGGGTTTATTCCTTTGGCTTCTAGACAACTCACAAATGTCCTGTCCCCGCCCTTGGCCCTTTAGCGGTTCAATCAGTTCTTCCTGCGGCCCATCTGTGTGCTCAATATCATTTACATCACTTGACTCATCATAGGCAATTGAATATGCTTGAGCTGAATTGATGTCATTATTTGCTTATTGGTGAAGTTTGTTGCCGTTTTAATGGTCCTGTCCTTGACTGTCTTTGCAGAGAGAGGCATTTCTTTATTTTTCTGAATAATTTCCTGTTTGTTTTTTAAATTCGGAGAACAGATGCTTTTCTACAGATATCATCATAATAACCCGGAAATTAATAAAATGATTCCTCAGCTTCCTATATGATACCTCCTATATTCTGTGCATTATATGATCTGCAGATAAATCTGGGCTCTGATATCTGAGATTCCTTCCCAGCACCAACATGATGATTGTATTAAATGATCTGTGTATTTATATAGCTCTGACATATACCATAGTGCTGTACATAGATCACTGAGCCAGTCCCATCAGTCTCTGTACAGAGGAGCTGACACTCTAATGTCCCCCCACAGTCACACACTATATATTTATATAGCTCCGACACATACCATAGTGCTGTACATAGATCACTGAGCCAGTCCCATCAGTCTCTGTA
>NC_092862.1:145814479-145815795 GCF_032062135.1 Pyxicephalus adspersus
ACCCCACTGGATCATTTATATCAGCGGTGGCAAACTCTAGCCCAGGGGCAAAATTTGGCCCCCAATCTCCTTTTTTTGGCCCCCAAAGGAATCCTAAATATGAACTGCAGGTGGCCTGCCGCTCCATTAAAATAGCGCCGCTGCTACAGTTCCCAGCATCACTCGCGTCTATAGACCAGCGGGCTCTCTGCCTATGCGTGGCCCCGCATTGGACTGTTTTATAGACACAAGTAATGCCGGGAATTTTAGTAGCGGTTCTATTTCAATGAAGAGTTCCAGCGGCGGGCCACTCATGAGATTTAGCTCCGCATTGGCCGCGTCTGGCATTTCCAGCGTTCCCCCTCAGCTCTTTCTTGTTACTCCAAGGCATGGACTGGAATGGTTGGATTTTCATAGAAGAATATTGTTATTATTATTGTTAGTCTGTGCAAAAAGCTTACCATTGGAATTTAACTCAGAAGGCTACAAATAGAGAAAGAGGGATAGGATTTTTTTCTTTAATAAAATTTAAAAAAAAATGGTTATGCCACTTTCTCAATTATAAGCTTGTTCCAGATTGAATGTGAAGCAAAACCTCTTTGTTTCCAAATGAAAAAGGTTTATATCATTTCAATAAATTTCAAGGTTGGCCCACGACGTTGTCTAAGTTTTTATTTTGGCCCCCTGTGTATTTGAGTCTGACCCCCCTGATCTTTATGCACTGTGCACACTTGTAGCAATGTTATTGCCGATTATTACCCGCTTCTGTTCTGTATACTCTGTGATGATCCATTTTTATATTAATATTCCATCTGGCAGCCACTTTAGTTCTTGATCTTGTACATCCCCCCATGGACACATTTCTACATTTCTGTTGATTTGGTCATTACAATGTCAATGAGGACCCTGTGCCCAGATCTGAACACTGATCACACTTGCAAGGAAAAGAAATGTTAAACTTTTTTTTTTCTGTTAGAAAATTGAGAATGTTTAATGACAAGACATGAAAAACAGCTAAAAGATATTATAATAAATACAAAAATAAAACCTCAATCTTTGAGATGACCAAAGGAATAAATGCCCCAACCTTGGAGTTCAATGATTTCACACAAGAGCAGCACAGACAACCAATTATTCTGAGATGTAAGAGGTCAGGTGACCAAAATATTAGCAGAGATTGGTACTGGAGAGTCGCATTTCAGCTGTAATTTTATCTGATTGGACAGGAAAGAAAAATCTGTGATGTGCAGCTGGAGGAGCCCAAAAACCAGATGAGGTGTTATAATGTAACCAAGGTGAGAAACTGAAATACTCTGCCCTGCTGGAGGACTCTGCTC
>NC_092862.1:145818551-145836446 GCF_032062135.1 Pyxicephalus adspersus
CTGCTGTCTATATGAATATATATGTGCTGGTCCCGGTTATTACGGTGAATGTACAGCGGAGTTCCTTTCTCTCGTTATATATATATATTCATTCTAGATTAATCCTGTCATTCCCTGGTCTTTGCCTTTAATGTTAATATGACTCCTTTCTGTTTCAGGTTTCAAGGAATAAACCTCCACCCCGGCCCAGGAAACCCATTGGCAGACCCGGTTCTGGCAGCCATATTGGACTACTACCAATCAGAAATTTTTACTAAAAAATCTACTAATACTAATCTCATTCCCTTTATTTCGATCTAAAAATCTAGACGTAGCATTACATTTATAAATTCTTATGAAACTCCCCAAAAAATTAAGACCAAGTTGGGAGTTTCCCCTCCTAGCAGTCGGTTCATTGGATGCAGAGATGGCAAGGGGACAGTGCCCTGATGTCACATGATTCCCCTTTAGTCTCCCTTGTGTCTATTGCCATCCTTTGTTAAAAATAAGTACTGCAGGGAAAACTCTAGATTGAAGGTGAGTACTGCAGCCAGAGCTATAAATTGAATGGGCTGTTAATTGATTTCAGGCCCCGCCCTCTTTACATATATTTTATATCATTTTAATCACTTACTGTTCCAGCAGTTTTTAGGCCAGTCCTCTGACATGAAGGGTCAATGGATTAACAGCTCTAAGATTTGACTCTAGAGCTGCCCCGATTCTCTGGAATGGTCTCCTCATCCTATTTGGCTTGCTCCTACTCTCTGCACATTTAAAGGAGCCCTCGAACCCAACGCTTTACCCTCGCCTACCAGTAACAACTTGTAGGGTTTAAGTGATGTCATCAATGTCACAGATTTAAGCCACTGAAACATAAACACAATGCAACAACAGGTGGCCACTAGGTGGCAGAACATATCATTGTTTAAATATGAACTGAAAGGATAGTATTGAACACTTCTCAGCGAATTTCAAAGGAATTGACATGGGAATTATTTATAAATAGCACTCTATCTGCAATAAAGCATATTTTTGGAGCTTCTTTTTATGAGCCAATGCCAAGGGTTGCTGTGTTTTCATAGAACCAGCTCGGCACAGATCCTTGGTTTTGCGATTTCCTAGATATCAGCAGAAAGTGTATACATCGGTTTCCCAACCAGAGCTCCTTAAGGGGGCGCTAGCGGTTCCTTGAGCAATGTTTTGTGCCTCTCAGGTCAGTATAAGTGACACCAATGATCTTTTTGGCTTTCTGTAAGGTTGACATTCTTCCCACTGGCTGTAAGAGAATGTAAATGTAAGAGAAATCTCTTAAGTGTTTTGATTTATTTAAGCTGATCCCTGGGGTGTGATAAATAGGCCCAACACCACCGTATGGGATACATCCCCATATCATGATGCTGCACCACCATGTTTCACAGTCTCCTCAATGTACTGGGAGCTGAATTCAGTGTTTGAGGGTCATCTGACAAACTGTCTGGGGCACCTAGACTCAAAAAGAACAATCTTGCTTTCATCAGTGTAGAAAATGTTGGGTTCTTAAAGCATTTCTGTGTATGGAAATACAATCTATTAGAAGGATTTACAGCTTCATTCACTTTTATACACATGGGACCTTTTGTTACACCATGGGACCCACAACACATTTGTAGAAGTCACTAGCAATGCATTTCACCCTCCTTATAGCTGTCTTGTTTTGGTATAAAAGCACAGAGAAATCCATTTTAGGAAAGAACAACCACCACTATCATCCTCTTCAGGCCAAGCTACTTTTATTTCACTTATTGGTGGAAAAGTTTACTTATATTTATAGGGATACAGAACCTGCAGCCAAGGGACATCGAATCATTGATTTGTGCTGATCCTTGTATAGCAATCGATACATTGTTCTAGGCTTGTTCTATATATTTATTTTCTCATTGAATCTTCTCATATTTCAGTCCTCGTTGCATTGCTTCTATCAGATGAAACAGAAATTCACCACAAAACACCTCATGCAGATAAATTAGCATATTTGATGTCTAAAGCGATCTTTGTTTTGCTCTGGGACATTTGAGCTCTATTTATAAATTATTCCCCCAGCCCAATTCTCTAAAGTTCGCTGATGGTGAATTCTATGGTCGTGTTTCTCTGCAAGTCTCCTATTAAAACAATGACTCGTTCTGCCACCTAGTGGCCAACCGTCAAACGTGCAGAGCTGTCACATTGGGAAATAATTAAGAAACAATTTATAAATAGAACCCTTTGAGTTTTATAGGTTTATAAAAGTGTTCTTTTTCTTTCTTATTTAGATAAATGAATTGGTTTTAAACAAATGTAATGGCAATTGTTAATAATGATTATGAAGCATCCTCGAGGGGCCCTAGGATTCTTTCTGCCAGTGCCATAGACAGTCCCTCGTATCTACATTACAAAGAAATTTATTTTAAAAAATGGGATTGAAGACTAATGTGCAAAGCTACCAAAGGGCAGAAAAGCTGGACCATATTTCTTTGCCCCCGTCTTTATTTTAAAAGGAAGACTAGCGCCATGAGCTCCGCAGGGGTGGGGCCAATGCTGAATTTATCATGAAGAGTTACAGTAACATGGCAACTTCTGCACTGTATTTAAAGGGGAAATTTTCTGGTGTTATCAGACCACCAACTATACACACACACACACAGATGCAACTTTTTTGTCAGATATTAGGGGGAAAAACCACAATCACAAAAAATGTTTTGACATTGGTCTTTATCGGTCAGAACATTCTTCCAGCGCACTCTTTTTAAAATAGTTTATCTTAAAATAAAGATCCCCCTAACCCCGCCACATGGGAACCAGACAGCAGCAGCAGCGAGGGGAAATAGGACACAAATATATACATTTCTGCCGCATCTGGTGGGGCAGCTCACCGCGCCAGCTCTTCTGCCATAGCCTTCTTTATCTGATCCTTTATGAAAGATTTCTTTAGATAATCAGACTTTAATTCCTGCCATTCGTAATAAGGCACCTGGTGGGGGAGGAGAAAAACAGTCAGGGAATATTATCCAACAGATGAGCCCTAATAATAATATACAGGATTTATATAGCGCCAACATATTATGCAGCACTGTACAATTTCAGCCACCAAACCTACCTCCACCACCAGGAATCCAGCTGCCCGCAGTTGCCTTCGGTTCATCACGAATCGTCCCGTAAACTCCTTTCCGCGGAACATGAAATGTGAGAATTCTCCACTCAGAATAGCAAACCTTGAAAAAAAAAATCCCAAACATTTCAGGTGACAAAATGAACACGGAGTGAAAGAGATCACCTCGGTTTCAATTTTTTAAATTAATTTTCAGTTTAATCATACAAATAAACAAGTCAACATAAAATGTGTCATTCTATTTTCATTTTCCAACAAAATCAAAATTAAATTACCGTATTTTTCGGACCATTAGACGCTCCGGACTATAAGACGCACCAGGTTTTCCGCACGGGAAAACAAGAAAAAAAAAATTCATTTGGTCTTATGGTCCGAAAAATACGGTATATAATCTCTATACAACACAATCTTCAAGTTTGGTTATGTATTTCTATCCCAACCTTTAGTATTTCTAGGTTCTCGATCTCTATCTTTTATTAAGATTATTATCTCAAATACACAGTATACTCCTAATTAATTCATTTTTATATTATAGACTGCTTCCCCCTTTCCATCCCCCTCATATATTCTTCAGTGACAAAATTATCTCCTGTAACCCTTTAGCTATTATCACACTCAAAACAAACATACGACTAATTTATCAATAAAAGGAGAAAAAGTATTAATAGCTTTCCCTCCACAAGAAAATTATACAAACCCTACTTCTATTTAGTGACCCGTGACCTGTGAATCCTTATCCAAATCTTATTTAGAATTGTGTATTTTATATATTATCCCCCTGTGATATATCTTTTGACCATTATTCATACCCTATTGTTTCAATATCCATTACTCCATTAATCTTAAAATTACAATTGGGGTTCACCTTTCTTAACCAATTCTTCAACTAATAACACTGCGTATTTTTACTTAATTTAATTATAGTTTACTTTTCCTACTTTATCTTTACCACTCAGTTAGGCGTGACATATATACCAAAATACTCTTAACATATTACATACAATATCAACAACGACTAAAACACAAAGACCAAGGAAAGGTGGGGGACAGGAGGACAGGAGGCAGGCCGGCCAACACTCCCACATATGGAAAGGGAACAGATATTACAGCCTACATAATTACTAATGTTACTATATGGTCAACATTGACCGATCCAAGCCGTTATTCATATAATGCCCAAACCATGGTGACCATATTTTTTGAAATTTAGGAACAGAGACAGTCAATATCACTCATCTTTTCGTTCACCAAAAACGAGGACATTTTATTTTTAACTTGTTGCACATTGGGGGTTTTAGACCACCATGCTTTGGCCAGAACCATTTTAACTGAAGTGAACAGATACGTTATCAATTTAAATTGAACATTAGTACAAAACGATGGTTTCAAAAACAAAAGTGCTTCTGCCGTTTTTTTAAGAAATGCACGTCCAAATTTTTTTCTTATTTTAGGACACCTCCACCATATATGATGAGAGTTCCTGGTTTATTACATCCAAAACATTTACCGTCACAGGTCGGCTGGAATTTAGTGAGCCCAGAAGGAACCATATACCATCAATTTATAATTGGTTTCTACCGCCAAAGCATTAATGCTACTATGGGCCACTGCGGACCATATCTTGATTCCAGTCTTCCAGTTGCAGTGACATACCCATATCTGCCTGCCATTTAGGTATATAGGATGGCATGGCCATATTCGTTTGAGCTAAAGTATTATACAAAGCTGATAAAACTCCTTTTACCTTTACGTTCTGTACACACCGTTTCTCAAACCACGTAATATTATTAATTCCAACAGTTAATCTCAACCTAGTATAAAATGCCTGATCTGGAGATACCTAATGAATTCCTCTGGAGGAGCTTTATATTTTTCTCTAATCTCACTAAAAGATAAAATCCCTGCCAAATTAATAAAATGACAAATTCTATATAAGTCCTTTTCTAACCACCAAGAAACCGCCTTGGTTCCTCCAGACCAGGAGGAAAAAACGGGTTCCCAATTATATAACTTACTGGGCTAAGGCCAGACATAAGGCCCCCCATATATCTAACAGAGTCCCATATTTTTAATGAGTGTCTCAGTATTGGATTGGTAATATGGTGCCATTGTGCCTTTGGAATCCAGAGTACTGTATCTATTGAAATTGGTGCCACCAATGTTTTCTCAATGGAAACCCATTTAGGAGTATTCTTTTGGGCATGGTACTGTAACAGGGGAGTAACTTGATCTAGTATGAGAGATCACCTCATTCAGCAATGATCCTCCCAAGTCATGGGACTGAACGGAGATGCTAATGCAGTGTTCTCTTTTTAGCCAGTGCACCACCTGGCATTTTTCAGTAACCACCCGGCTGTTCCTGAAAGTTAGAGTACAGCGGCTACCACCTGGCTATAGCTGCTTCCCACCCAGCTTAAATAACAAAAACCTGGGAGAATACTGTTATTGGAAGTGCTGATGAGACCAAAGGAAAGCAAACTACCATAAAGCTTCAGCTTTCAAATATCAAAACACTGCTTGGTTTTAGGGTGAATATAAAGCCCATCAATGTCCTTTTACTATTTGCTGCCCTTTGGTCTATTTCTAATATATGTTTGGTGTGTCAGAAATTCATTAATATCCTGTACTCTATGCCACACAAACTGTTACCAGCCTGGCTTAGTTCTTTATTTAAATTTAGGAAGACCCCCATGGTATTGTGAGACAGGAAGGGGTGTCCTTTAGACCCCAACACTTTCTGCAATTTAAGTGAAACCTAAGTCTGACTTTGCAAAACTAAAGGTCAGACAGACAGGTATTGAAGAAAGGGACAGGCAACGTCTCTTCTGCAATAACCCGACTTACTTGCCTGATCGTGCCGGTGAAATGTAAAAAAGCTGAGCTGCGCATGTGCCGCGTATGCTTTGGTTTCCAGGCAAACAAGGTGATCCCGGGTTCCCTGGTGTGCGCCAGGGATGAATGAACCCCTGCACACCTCTGTGGGAGTTACGTCATTCCAGCCCATCAAGATGGCAGAAATGAAATAAGAAAGGAAGATGACGGTGCCCTGAGATTGAATGTGGATAACCGAGTTGCGGGAATTCAGTTCCACTTGAAATAGAAATGACTCCATAAATGGATTAAATGAATCTACATTTCTGATTTAATTTGTTGCACGCTTCTTATGCGCTAGTTTCATTTCATCTATTTCTCCATCTGCTCATCATGTGACTGGATGCCAGAAGATTGACAGAGCAGAGTTCGTGATTGGCTGGATCAGTTTGAATTGCTATTGATTGGGGCTCATTAGTGCCAGTTTGTATGCTCACCTTCTTGCTCCCTCCGGCAGGGGCTGGGTCCCTTTAGACTGCAGATTATGAGGTGCCACAAAATCATTCACGGAAAAAGGATTCAATTCAGAATCTAAAATAACCTCGCCATCTAAACAAAGAAGAAAAAGTTTTTTGTGATTTAAATATTCACACAATAATAATGAACAGCGCTCCTTCGATTGTTTCATCAGTATTTGCCAGCTCTTCAATATCAATCAATATAGGAAGGGAAAGAAGAAGCGTAGAATAGGGCTTTGTGGTACCAAATGTTGATTGATTCAAGAAGGATCCAAAACATCAAATTATTTGAATAATGTAATATTACATTATTAATATTAATGTAATATTAATATTACGTACATATTAATGGAATATGTAAGTAATCAAATACCATATATATTATTAAATAATATATATTATTCTTCCTATAAATACAAAGCAACTATCCTTCAGAGATTTATATTTGTGTGAACAAAATCTAACTTTACAAGGAACATATACACGTTCTTGTCTCAGCATCTTTAGCAAACTAAATTGATGTTTCCACCTCCGCTGAAGTCACCTTTCTGGCGAAACACATAAGGTGTAAATAGACATCTTTTCAACAAATTTTATTTATTGTGTTCCTAAACCTTACCTAAAACTGCTATACTCCAGGAAAGATCTATGTTAGAGCAGTTTGTGCTGTAACCATTCTATACTTTTCTTCTTTCTCTTCTTATATTGACTTAAATATGCACATAATGAAACTTCAACTTCAATAATTGCCCTGGGCACCGTTATGCAAATAGAGCAGCAATGTTTGAAAAATCCCATTGACTGGCGATACATCCTGCACACTACAAGCAGCATGTTAACCCCTTTGTTATAGCAATAAAGTTACATGGTAAAATAAATAAAATGTTCCACAACGAAACAAATGCAAAAATGCAAAGGGAATGCACGCATATGCAAATGATGACCACAAAACATGTTCAGAATCACAACAAAGTGAGGAATAATTAATAGATCCACATTTAAAGTGATGTGGTAAGCTGTAAGGGCTCAATGGACAATATTGGGGGATTTGAAGGTCTGAGATATAAACGGTAGGAACATTTCTGTAAGTGACAACACAATGGACTCCAAGACACTGGGGGAAGAAGAATTCTCCCACCATCCTGAGGGATTATACTGCCTGCCCTCCATGATCCAGCAATATTTCTTTCAACAAGTCTTAGTAAACACAACATAAGGAGCATCTATATCTCCTCCCCTCCTTCTATATACAGAAGTACAGCGGAGGTGAACGTCCTTTATTTGACATGCTGTATTTGTCCGTAGCACATTTTATCCCCATATTGTACAGCAGAGCAAATGGGGCCCATGAGCTACAAATCACTGTAGCAGCCCATTGGCCAGCGACCGCCAGTAATAAGCGAGGCTGAATTTGACGAGGCTGCATTGCATGACAGAGCCGATTGTAATATTCAATAATTTGTGTATTCTGACCCCTTAACCAGGAAATACAAGTAAGTCCAGTTAGGGAGCAGTGTGTAAGCAGGACATTCGTCTCACCTAAATGCCAGCCATAGATGGTGGATACATTGATGTTGCATGTCTCAGGGTTGGGATAGATCTCCTTCAGTACATCACTCAATCCAATCTGAAAATTACTGCTTCTTCTACCCTGGGACTTCTCCTGTAAGCTCAGCAGTACGTCTTTGGGCAGAAGTGGGCCCTGATAACCAGGGGTCTCCATTTGCGCTGTGGTGTTTACGTGCAACAACTTTAGACAATAGCTGGTGGATTTCACAGAATCGTCCTCTGCAGAAATAAAAGCATTGAATGTTAGAACACAGCTAGACAGGAGCTTCTATAAAGACCAGCATTAGGGGAAACATGTACCTGATTTGGGTTAGCATCTCATGCTATTCAGCTATTGGGTGTTCTCTTCCTTTTAGCTGGACGCACCACCGGCACTTTTCTGTAGCCACCCGGCTGTCATCAGACAGCTGATCAGGCTGGCCTTTGTGTAAAGAATGGCTACGTACACACGTCAGATGATTCTCGTCCAACTATCACTTCAGGGCAGATATTGGACAAGAATTTGAGGTTTCAACAGCGATCGTCGAACGAACAACAGCAATACAGATAAAGGTAGAGAGCACAGCAGGGTGCTGCTTGCTCGTTCTCCCCTCATCATAGAGCAGAACGTCCATTGTCCATCTTTCAGTCTTTGTCATTGGAAAGGATCATGAAAGAATCTTTCCAACAACAAAAACCCGTGTGCACCCAACCTAAGATGTCAATGAGAGTTAGCAGCCTGTCAGCAATGCTGGGGAGAGTTGTACTTTGGATCATTTTCACTCCCAATACTGACAAGCTGCTTTCACTGAAAATTTGCATTTACCTTTCTATATTATGCAGAACGTGAGGTGACAGAGCTAGAGATCAGATGATGAACTACTTGATGCCCACCCTGATATACTACGTGGATGCTATATAAGGCCTAGTAATTTTAGAAGTTTTTGGGAGTGGTTTTAAATTAAAAAAAAAAAAAAAAAAAAAAAAAAAGTTTTAAAAGTTTTGTAAAAAAAGGATCGCATTTCACTGGTATACAAGTATTTTTTTTTTTTTTTATCATTAAAGCTGAGCTATCACCAAAATTCTCATGTTACATTAAAATTTAGATAACCCTGCAATATTACATTTTCAGCATTTGTTTTACATTAGCAGGAATAATAAGATAGCCAAGGCTACAATGCGGTACAGCTGTCCAACACCCAAACACTGATTATGGCACTGCAGCTCTTATGATGGTACACTGTAAAAGGAAAGTTCTGCTCCGGAACAACTATGGCCAATTGCAACCTCAGACATTGCATGTGAGCTCCTGGTTGGTTATAGATCATAGTAACAGGTTCTCTTTAAATCACAGAAGTCAGAAATATACAACTATATTCACTCCGGTAATATCAAACTACAACAAGTGTATGTAGCACAATTTTATCCCCAATAACTACTGCAAAGAAATTGGGGCCCATGAGCTACAAAATTCTGTAGCAGCCCATTGGCCAGCATCCACCAGGGAGTGGGCGGTGCTGAATTTGACGAGGCTGCAATACATTGACGCATTTCTTTAACGTGAAGGATGCAATAAATCTAGTTTTTAGAATGTCTGGCATTATGTCTCATTGAACAGTTTTCTTTCTGTGTTCACACATCTCATTTGGGATCTGGCCATCTGCATGCAAATAACGCTAACTGCTGTTACTTCAATGAAAGGAAGCCCAAATTAGACCTATTATTATTTATTATTACTACTACTGTTTTTACTTTACATAAAACAGTTAATTGATTTTTTTTCCAAGTGCAACACCCTTTAAAAAGATAAAGGGTGTAGCACCGCTTGAATGGGAGCACAGACCCTCCTCGGATATCTACCTCATTTTCAGCAAGCTACTTCACCCGAATTCACACCTACACAGTGCAAGATCAGGCAACGTAGCCAGAAGATGGTGGGTACGAAGCACAGAACCCAATTAGGGAAAGCTCTGGAGGGATCGGTGGGTCTGGGGAAGTAAAGGTAAGTGGAATTTTTTTATTTAGTTTAATTCAGCTTCAACTGAAGGGGCTCAGACTAGCAAAAATATACCCCAGGAGGAGTTCTAATCTGTCCCTATGCCATACTAAATTGTAAGAAAGCACTTTTATGGTGGACATACATTTTGATGATCAGTTTATAATTTGCTTATAATAAATGCCACAATAAACATACCAAGGATCTGTCTGTAAAACGGGAGCTCCAAAATCTTCTGCAAATATGGCGTAGTCACTTGGTTCAGGATACACAATGACCAGACAATGTACAACTGTTGTTGCCAGCTTTGTGTATTGAGCTCAGCGTTAAGGCGTCTGTGAATCTGAAAAAAAAAAGTGAATGTCAGATTTCTTCTTTTCGGTAAAATAATTGACTCTGCCCCAGCTCACTCAAATCTGTGAACTGAAGAACTCGCCACCCTCCAAAGTTATGGAGAAGAGGAGAGAGGAAGTGGATCTGTAGTCCTGTCCTATGTTCTTCCTATTAATTATAAAAAAGTTCCAATTTTAGTCATCTTCCTGACAGCACAGCAGGTTCTCTGTCTGCAGCACAATTTTATCCCCATATTCAACTAAACAGAATATGAGGCCCATGAGCTACAGGTTATTTTAGCAGCCCATTGGCCAGCCACCACCAGGGAGTGGGCGGAGCTGAATTTGACGAGGCTGCATATACAGGTCTTTAATAATAAAAAAAATTAAATATTAACCCTTTGCTGCCAATGACATCACAACTTTGGAAGGGTGCAATGGATGGCTTATTTTACAATTTCACAGCCAGCTCCAGGGGGTACAGCAGATCCAGGCGGTTGTAAACTGCAGGCAATCACTTCCACAGTTGGGAAGAGAGGCATAGCTACTTGTTCTGATGCGTTGGTCCATGCAGCCTACTTTCTGCATCCATCCTAGGAACTTGTGATGTGATAAGGTGATGTCAGATACGAGAGCCTGGGGTGTAAAAATGGGGACCAATATGGCAGAACAAGTGGCTACATTACATAGCAGATTCAAAAGAGACCATTAGGTACAACCAATAGGAAAAATAGATAAACTGTGCTAAGATAAAACCTTAAACCTGCAGCTGATCAGGAAAAAGGGAGGAACATTATAAAGAATGATGGATTTTGTTGGAAGTAATTCCTGGTTCCCTAAGGCAATTGGATACTTCCTGGATCAACATTTACTTAGAAGTGTTTATAGATATAGATTTTCTTTGCAGCTTTTTTTTCCTTTTTTTAACATTTTGGGAAGATTTTAGTTTACATGTTCAAAGCTAATAAACCTTTGTTCCTCTAAACATAGTGCCTCATTTGCAATACGTTATTTATATTAGGGAATTTTATTATTTGTACAAGGAGATTATATCCCCCTTTATATGCATTTTAGAAGGAAGAATTTATTCAGTTCCTCATAACTGAGCTCCTCCTCCATGCAGCTAATCTTTCCCCAGATATTCCAGATGAGGTCCGATTGATGCTTTGTACATGGGACAGATTATGTCGCCATCTCTGGAGTCTGTACTTTGCATTTTGCTCAGCATTATAATCAATGATACAACAGAACACCCAGATCCTCTCAGTTCCTGACTCCCCCCCCCCCCTTTCTCAGGGGTATATAACAAGCATAATATATTGTCTAAGCGAGGTGGACATGTTGTGACAGATAGGTATGACACAGATAAGGATAAATGTTGCTACTGATGTGGGTTTGTTTGCAGATGATGCCTTGGGTTAGAATGTAGTATAAAATTTGAAGATTTCCTCGTCTTGGATGTCCGTGAATGAGGGAGGAGAGAGGTATAAAGGGAAGCGTTATGCTGCAATTGGCTATTAAGGGGTTATGGTAGTGGGAAAGTTTGTCTAATATAGGCGCAAGTGTCAGTGTCCTAGGATTCACTGTGAATGATGGACTGAGTGCTAGACAAAACCGCAAGTACCCGCTAATGTGAAGAAATCATTACTTAGGAGATGGGAGGGCACACCAGCAGCCAAAGCATGATTTATTTGCAGATGAATTGCGCAAATGAATTTAGACATGACCCACGGATACCTACTGTGCTTAAAAGAATACAGCAGCTGTAGTGATAAGTGTGCGTAAATTATAAAACTAAAATGTTCACCGAGTTCAACCATAACATATTTAAAAGAAAAAATGCAGGGTACGGATATAAGGATAATGCCTGCTCCACCCACAATAGTAAGACACTCACCATATTAAAGAAATCATCATTGTGACTGGGCTGGAAGTTGAGATGTGCAAAAGCAAAGAGTACAGAGCAGAGTTGGCCGATAGTGAATGAATCGTTGTTTTTCAGACAGACCTGTGAGGATAGATCACATACAAACAGTTACATTGGTCAGACTGCAGGGTTTGTCTACTAAAATAAACACATTATCCCTCACCTATAAAATATCCTAAAGCAGAATGTTCTTTGAAATAGCCATCTGTGTTGACACCTAAAGTGAATCTATCTTTACCGGCCATGGCGGTAAAGACAGAATGGAAGCGCAGAGCCCCGAGATACCCATGGTATGTATCCCAGGAGGCTTCTGGCTGCTGCTCCTGTACATGTCCGAGATTGGGGGAAGGAAAGATCCTGTGCATGCACAGGATCTTTTTCCTTCCCCCATTTTCAGCAGGCTATGTCACCTGATCTAACACATGCGCAGCGAAAGATCAGGTGTCTTAGCCAGAAGAAATAAGACAAAGTTGGTGCCCACAATTCTTCCGTGACGGACAAAGGTGGGATTACAGGACAGCTCAGGACCCAATCGAGGAAAGCTCCAGAGGGATCTGCAGAAGTAAAGGTAAGTGTGATTTTTTTATTTTACCTTTAGCTCTGCAAAGTCCCAGCAAGTTAAGTCTGCCTAACGCAGCTGCCTGTCGTGACAACGATACTGCATTAGAGCATATTTGTCACTGTCATGTGGATTGTGCCTGCATTGTTGCCGCTAATTCACAAGACTGTAGAATGTCAATCAGTACCTGGCCACAGCTAGTCCCACCTAATGATTTGTGGAATGGCAGCGCTGAACCCTTCCCATGGTAATCTACAACAGTATTTGCATTATGACCCAAAATTTCAATAAGGACCCAAAAACAGCCAGGTGGTTACTGAAAAGTCCTGGGTGGTGCCCCCAACTAAAACCTCTGCTGTTCATTGATTGGATGTGTTTATCCTAGCAACATTGCACAGTGCTGAGCTCTAAACTACACTGCGCTGTGTAGAGTGGGAACATAAAGCCACCAGGAGCCAGGGAGTAGGGCTACATACACGTCAGAAAATTCTGGTCTGATAATTCGCCTCCGGGCTGATATCAGACAAGAATCTGGGGTATAAAGCGCTCGTTGTCCGTTGTTCCAACAACCTTCCTGGCGGATCCACATACGAGAAACAATCGTACTGAAAGTGAAAGTAAGAGAGCCCAGTGGGGTGCCGCTCCTTTGTTCTCACCCTCCCCTCTCCATAGAACAGAATGGTGCTGAATGTACAACACTCATCTATGCATCATTAAGTCTTTTGTTGTTGGAAAGGATCATTATTATTATTACACAGTATTTATATAGCACCAACATACTTCACACCTCAGTCACATGTCTTTAATGTAGTCCAAGGTCAAATATGAGGGAAAGCCAATTAACCTAACTGCATGTTTTTGGAACGTGGGAGGAAACCAGAGTACCCGGAGGAAACCCACACAAACTCCATGCAGATAGTATCCTGGCTGAGATTCCCACCTATGACCCAGCACTGCTAACCACTGAGCCACCATGCTGCTTCAAGAAATATCCGGTGGTTCAGAATACCTTTCCAACGACAATAATGCACGCGTGTACCCAGCCTTTGTTATTTTACAAATTAGACATTTGCATGTACTGGGGTTTTTTATTCTCTTCGTTTAGGTCCGCTTTACATGCATAAACGATTGGTGCCATTACTTTGGTCAATCTCATTCCAAACAGTTGTGGGTTATTTATACCAGAGGGGTACCAACTAATTTGTCCACATTTGTACATACAATACATGACATGCAAAACTGTGCAAAGAAAGAAAGAAACCATAAAACAAATGGCAAGGAAGTGTTGGTCCTGCAACTTATCCTCAACATCCACACAGAGGAAATGAGGCCCATGAACACCAGATAATGTTGCAGCCATTTTGGCCAGCAGACCCCACTGAGCAGGAGCTGCTGAATTTGACAAGACTGCAAATTTTCCTCAAAATAAATTATAAAATGCTGAGACTTCCCAAAATATTACTGTATTCCTACACATTAAAAAGAACATACTACTGACACAACCCAAGCAGAAGCAATAGGATTGTTCAGATATAGACACTGTAATAATGTATCAGTATAATGAATACAATACAAAGCATCCATTGCACATGATGTATTAGTCTCTTTCTATCTATGATTAATACTATTAAAATAGGATTTATCCAGCGCCAACATATAACGCAGCGCTGTACATTAAATGGAAGTTGCAAATGACAGACAGATACAGACAGTGACACAGGAGGAGAGGACCCTGCCCTACAGATCCAATGTCAGGACTACACAGAGATAGATGTTTTTTAAAGCCCAAGTGAATTTTAGATTGAAATCTGCTCTCCTGCCTTGTCTTTCTTTTAATTCTTCTCTCCTGTTCTAAAATTGTCACTTTAAAATCACTGCACACTGGGAGCTTCTCACAACGTACATTAGAAACTTTAAAAAGCCAGATGGAGCCCATATCAACTTCTAGCTGGTGGATGCTCTGCACCTTCTACCCCAAATATGGGCAAACTATGGCCGGGGGGTCATATTCGGCCGGTTGGCTTTTTAATCCAGTTGCTTTTCATGTAATTTATATCAGTTCATACAAACCCTTTTCATCCATCAGATACTGGCCCGGCCTTTCTGTCAAATTCAAAACTCATTGTGGGCCAGGGGGAAAAAAAAAAAAAAAGTTTACCCACCCCGTTCTAGCCCTTTTCCTCCCCAGCCTGACTGTGCCTGGTCTACCACTCCTATTCACTGGATTTCTAATATAGAAGCTCTACATCACACGTGTATATTCCCTAGGTCAGGGTTCCTCCAGAGGTTGCTGGAGGTTCCTTGAGCAATGAGCAGTTTGTGCCTCTCAGGTCAGTATAAGTGACACCAATGACCTTTTTGGCTATCTGTAAGGGTGACATTCTTCCCACAGGCCAGCAATGTAAGAGGAATTCCTCCCACTGACCACCACACTAATGTACTGTGGGCTGTGTATATAGTAACTATAAAAGGAAGCCCTGAAAGTTTTTTCAAGGGTTCCCCCATGGTAAAAAAAGGTAGAGAAACACCGACCGAGGGTTATTTTCGTGCAATTAGGAATGCCTATTCCTCCACTAATAACCACAGCTCAATTCATTTTTATATTTCCATAACTTCTCCAGGAAGCCAGGGTGAAAGCTCTTGAGAGGAGTACGGAGTCAGGGTGCCACAAAGCATCCTGCTGGTTCCCCCCAACGAGAAGGCAAAACAGATTTGTGCAAGATTCAACATTTTCTATGTTAGCTACCTGTGCAACACCTTCACAGAACGGCTGATTAAAAAATTTGAGGGAAGAAAAGGACCGAATAATCATGGAGATCTGCGATGGGCTTATTTCTGGAAGTTTGGGTAATATGTCTGTGACCATCTTCAGTAAAACTTGAGGATGACAGAAATTAAGCTTGGCTGGAAGAAAAAAAAAATAAAACAAGGATTTATTATTATTATTATTATTATTATTATTATTAAACAGGATTTATATAGCGCCAACATATTACGCAGCGCTGTACATTAAATAGGGATTGCAAATGACAGACTAATACAGACAGTGATACAGGTCCAGAAGCCGACGGGTAGGCAAGTTTGAAAAAATGGGTTTTGAGCGCTCTTTTAAATGAGCAGAAAGTAGGAGCAAGCCGAATAGGACGAGGAGACCATTCCAGAGAGTTGGAGCAGCTCTAGAGAAGTCTTGTAACCGTGCGTGTGATGAGGTTATGAGCAAGGATAAAGACTCAGAGGAAAATGTACATGTTACATAGTTAGAGTGCAAAAAAAAGGCATCAGGTTCACCCACTAGGGAAATAAACGCATCCCAGATAAAACCCTATAAACATAGCTGAACCAGAGGAAGGCAAATAAAAACCCTTATAAACCCCCTCGTAAAATTTTCTCCAAAAGGGAAAAAATTCCTTCCTTATTCTATGAGGCCATTTATAGCAATGGTTGCCAACCTTTTCGGTCACTAAAATTACCAGCTCTGGACCGCACACACGCGGGAAGCTGGGTGTCACCGAAAGGAGATGAAACTTCTCCCAAAGTGACGCCATGATGCCAGAACCCCGCCCACTCTCCCATTGCCGATCTGAGCCTGCCATGGGAGAGTTTCTAAAACTTAGGAGCAGGAAAAGGTTAAAATGGGTTACAAAAGAAATGACATATGATGCAGTCTGTCACTCGTATTGTGCTACATTGCAGATTTTGTTTTTCTGGGTCCCCGTATAAAAAGATTATATCATTTAATCATCCAACCAGTAGATCCGGCATGGTTTCATTTTCTGTAACAGCAGTTTGTGCTTCAGTAAAATCATATAACGGCAGTGTCACCTGGACACCTGGACGTGGACATGGAAGTCTAGATCACATATTCTCTATCTTTTTACCCTTGAGAATTTTCAGCTCTCAGAATTCATGAAATAATTTTCTGATTTACAGCTTTAGCCATAAGTTTGATCAGTGACCTTTGTATGATTATACAGCGACAGCTCTTTGGGGCGTAAACACAAAAGGGCTCAGGCACAGAACACAGAAACCTTATTATCCGGTATTAATATAGCACTGACATATTATACAGCGTATTATACAGACATATTATAAGCCCATATTCATGTCACTAGCTGTCCCTCAAGGGAGCTCACAATCTAATGTCCCTATCATAGTCATATGTCAATAATACAGTCCAAGGTCAATTTCAAGGGGTGAAGCCAATTAACCTAACCATGTTTTTGGAATGTGGGAGCAAACCAGAGTACCTGGAGGAAACCCACGCAAACACAGGGAGAACCTGTAAACTCCATGCAGATAGTGTTCTGGATGAGATTTGATCCTGGGACCTAGCACTGCAAAGGTCAGAGTGCTAACCACTGAGTCACCGTGCTGCACATTAATCCCGATGCCGCTAGTAGAGATAAAAAGGGTTTTGCCATCTCCAGTTTAAATATCTGATAATACATTGGGATGCAGCATAGAGTGAGTTGTGCTAGACAATGTTTACAATGACGTAATACCGCCCTCCCAAACGTCTTACCATAAGCGAATGCCAAGTCTAATATAACTGGTGGGGAGAGTTCAAACTTGCGTTGTATCAGATGGAAGGACAGCGCCCTCAGTACCGGTAATGATCTCCGATTCTGAGCTGCCAGCGTTGCAATGGTTCGACGTGATTCCTCTGGTGTAAAGGATTCTGCAAATTCTAGAACCTAAAACAAGAGAAAACCAAACAGATGTGGTAATTTTTTTAACAAAATGAAACCACCATTCAAATGCTACACTATACAGTCATAAGTTTGTGGTCACCTGACCATCACACCAGCCACTGGATATCACCTTCCTAAACAATGGACATTAATATGAGCTGCTAATGGACATGAGTCCCCCCACCCTTTGTAGCTATAAAAGTCTCCACAAGAATTTGAAGGATGTTTGTGGGGATTTGCCCCTATTGGTGGGGTCAGGTGCTGATGTTGGGGATTTGCCCCTATTGGCGAGGTCAGGTACTGATGGCGGGAATTTCCCCCTATTGGTGAGGTCAGGTACTGATGGTGGGGATTTGCCCCTATTGGTGAGGTCAGGTACTGATGGTGGGGATTTGCCCCTATTGGTGAGG
>NC_092862.1:145836534-145852026 GCF_032062135.1 Pyxicephalus adspersus
GATGTTGGAGAAGACCTGGCTCACCATTTTAACTCATCCCAAAAGTGTTCAGGTAGGGTTGAGGTCAGGGCTCTGTGCAGAACACTCGAGTTCCTCCACACCAAACTGGTGACCCCATGTCTTTATGGAGTTGGCTTTATACCCCTGGGCACAGTCATGGGGAACAGAGAAGGGTCTTCACCAAACTGTGACCACAAGGCTGGAACAGCACAATTGTCTTTGTATGTAATAACAGAATAATTCTCAGTTATGACACCTAAACTCTGATACTTTGGAGGGAATGGGGTCACCTTTTGCCATACAGTGTAATTTGCATTGTCCATTAGTTACCTTAGTTAGCATTAGTTACCTTATCCTCCAGTTTCTCCATTAAGGAATTTGACAGAAAGCCCATTCTGGTAATCAGCCGCACCAAAGTCTGTACGTCCTTTATCTCTGTCCATCGGAGCTCCGCTTGTTTCACCAAATCATCCAGCAGCAAATTTTCATCCCTGGATTGAGACAGAGGAACCATGAAGCTTGCCAGATGGGCCAAAGACTTAATATTAAACCTTCGGAGGCGCCATCGCACTTCGATTTCGACTGACTGGATGTAACGGTTTTTACTGTCCAATCCGAGCGCATACAAGCACTTCAGCAGATGAATAACTCGACTGTTCCAAACAAATTGGATCTGCAAAATGAGAACTCCAGGTCAGATATTTACTAATCCAGATATTACCAAAAATGTAATCAAACAATCGGCTAGAAAGGCATCAGGGAAGATGCGATAGACACATTATGGCAGACTACTGCTGGAGCCTTCAACGTTTTTGTCCTGATCATTGGCATAAAAGGAAATCATACAAACTGAGCTTTTCAATTATTATTTGTGATTATTTCTGTAAATATACTGACTATAGAATATATTGACATTAAATATTTCAAAAATTTAATTTTGTATACATAGTTTAATTTTGCCTAATTTTCATGTTTCATTAGTTTTCTATGGGGTTATATTGAGGTCATTATTTCACAAACTAGAGCCAATCTAGCAGAGCCAATACCAAATTTCTAAATCTAAAAAGCGGGGGAAGCAGCATACAATAGGAGGGGGGATGTGGATTGGTAATATGCTACCCAGAGCTGTCCTTAAATAAATGGACACAACTGCAAATCAATACAGGCAGCGTCACAGAAGATTTGAATTGCATTTTAATGCATGCCATAGTTCTGTGCGAGCTTGCAAGGACCATTGTGGCTTGAGCTCAGGTCACTGAATTACGATGCATTGAAATAGTTTGTTTCAGTTTTTAGTGACTGGGTGTACATAGAAAGAAAAGCTGAGCTCTATTTGCAGAAATCTACATTTTAATCCCCTGAAGCTTTTTACCTGAAAACTGGAAAGAGAATAAGGAAGTCACATAGCCATGCTTGGACATGCACTGGCCTGTAGGGGGAGCCGGTAAAAGTGGGGGCACTGCACACTCACCTTTACTTAAAGCGGAACTAAACTGCCAATTAAAAAAAAAATTCACACTTACCTTAATCCCGCAGATCCTTTGATGTCATCAGACATGCCCTTGATACGGTCACGCGTCTTTCTAGAAGCCCTCTTCGTACCGGCTCGAAGGAAGCACCGCGCGCTGCCATCTTCTATTCCAATCTTCATCCTACGTCACCAAATCTCGCACTGTGCAGGTGAGAGATCGGATGACAAAGCCTGCTGCAAAGGCTCACTGCCAATGCGTGGCTCAATGCGCATGTGTGAGATCAGCATCTCTTTACCTTAGTGGAAACAATGTCCCTTCTGCACATGTTCAAGATTAAGCATGAGAAGAAGGAGCAGCCAGAGCCTCTTGGAATGCGTGAGATATCCCAGGAGGCTCTGTGCTCCCGTTCAGTTTTAATCGCCGCGCCCCCGGTCCCCCACTTACACACAGAGTGGAACGACATACACCGCAGCTTTCCAGTCTTACCTGATTATTTACATTCTCCAGAAGCTCCCTGAATCTCACATCTTTCATAAGCTCCTGTATAGTAACGTTTTCCTTTCTGGCAATGTGTTGGATGACCATGACCCCTTTGTTTCCGCTGATCTTTTGTTCGCTGGCGATCTGTAGCAGTTCGTTCACCCCAGATATAGTCCCCAGCATGGAGAAGAACTCGATGTCATCATCTGATTTGGGGTCCTCGGTGACCTGCAGGAGGTTGTCACCCAGACGGCACAGGGAGGAGGTGTGCAGGGCCGCCTGGCAGGGTAGAGAAGGGGCAAGCTGGACCAATCGCATACATTCTGAAGTGACGGAAGTAGGCAAAGGCTGGAAGGAGATCGGCACTGCCAAAAAACGGGAGGCACGCTGAATCAGACGAGCCGCCATCTTTTCCGTGATGTGAAATTAATTTAGCGCCAGTAAAGTCAATTCAGCATATTTCTGCAAGGAAAAAAGAGAAAACAATATAAGAACAGTGCTCAACCCAGAAATTTTTTTTAAGCCAGGTGGAAAGAAATTTTAGGTGGGTGTCAGCGCCTGTATTGTGAACAAACTCTTTGGTAACCACCCAAAAACAGCCGGGTGGGTGCTGAAAAGTTCCGGGTGGTGCGCCCAGCTAAAAGTGCCTGGGGAGAACCCTGAACAATAATGCACAGCATCCTGTAATCCGGTCTGTAGTCCTCTCTAAATTTTAGTAAATTAATTGGGGGAATAAAAGCAGCCCTGGGAACAAAGCAATCAGAAGGAAATTCCACCAATAAGAATTCTAATTATTATGCAAAAGTTAAACCCAATAGGCCCTGGGCGGGCACAAGACCCTATCGTAGACATAGCCTGGCATGGGACAGCCCTGAGGGGGTCTAGAGCTTGGAAATAGAATGCCAGATGGACCCGTTCAGACAGCTCTTTCTACAACAAATGGGACTCTGAAAATGTAATTTCCTTTATGTGGAACCTTAAATTTCCTTTTTTTAAAAACGGAGCTAAGACCTAGCTGAAATTGCTAACGCATCTCCAGCTAAAACTTCTCCACTCAAAGGAGAGCGCCATCAAACCGGTCACGCAGCATTGCTCTCCTCATAATAGTGAATGGTCTACATGGGGCTGTGGTTTAAATGGCACACAAGTTCCTGGATCCATACAATGCTTGGAATGGTATTGGACTTCTTTATAAGGCCCCATTAATATGGCTACACTTATCCCTGATGCTACAATAGCCCTACGACCCAGAGCCCACCCGAGTGGAAGGTGCGATCAGGAAATAAATATTAGTTGACCTAGGGGCCCCAGAGACATTGTCCTGTGAAAAGTATTACATATCTAGGGCCCCAATACAGTCCATGAAACAAGGTGCATAGTACTGGGACCCCCTAACTATTCATTGACCCAGGGGGCCAAGACAGATTGTACTGTATGCTGTATTACATACCCAAGGCCAAAAAACAGTACATGAAAGGGGTGCATGGTACAGGAACCCCAAAATATATATTAATCTAGGGGCCACAGGGACATTGTACAGGATGCTTGATTGAATATCTAGGGCCCCAACACAGACCATGAAGGAGGGTGCATGGTACTGGGACCCCTAAATATTAATTGACCTAGGGGCCCCAGAGACATTGTACAGTATGCTGTATTACATATCCAGGGCCCCAATACAGCCCATGAAAGACCCTGCATGGTACTGGGACCCCCTAATTATTCAATGACCTGGGGCCCCTAGACAATACAGGAGGGTGCAGCATTGACGATATCTGGGGGTCTTTTCGGAGATAATAAAAGACTTCATATTTGGGGCCCCAATATTATTAAAATATGAATAAAGTGTATTTATATATCACTAACAAATTATGCAGCGCTGTACAATACAGAGGGGTTGCCAATGACGGATTTAAACCATAACAAAGGAGGAGATGACCCCGGCCCAGAAGAGCTTACGATCTAATGTGTAGGCCCAGCACTGTAAAAGGGCCCCGGGACATTGTGCTGTAAACACAGGTGACCTAAAAAAACTTGGGGCTCCATTGGAGACCATGAAGGACTCTGAGCTATGACAGGGCACCAAAAATTTCTTTGACCTAGGAGCGCGACACACGTGGGCCCGGCATAGAGGCCACCAACGCTCCAGGAAACTGCTTTAGAAAAGATTTAATGCATATAAAATAGCTGAAAGCAAAGGACACCGGCCCCATGTACCGGGCCTTCCACCCTCCCGAGCTCCTCTCACCGTCCGCTGCAGCCACTGCCAGCTTCTTCATCTGACCTCCACACCAGCCGGAGAAAGAAGCCGGTCGCATCACACATACGTCACTTCCGCCGGACGGAAACGTGCGCCTGTAACCATTAGAGTTCCGGTCTCCCAAAACATGGCTGCTGAAACAGTTTTGATTAAAAACGCGCCATGTTGGGTAAGGGCAAAGGTCTGAAAGAAGACGTACAAGGCCCAACATGTATCCTACCTAGTGAAAGAAACGTGAATAAAACTGCCATATTTGTTGAGGGAAGTGAAGAAGGAGGAAATCATCTGAGTCGCTATATTGGATTAGGGCAGAGGATGAAAAGAGGATGGCGGAGACGCCATGTTGGAAGAGGGCAAAGTGGGGAAATGCTGCCATGTTTTTCAAAACAAGGCGGTTTCCAAGGACATTTATGGGTTTTGAAGAATTTCTTTAAAAAATTGTGTGAGAGGAAGGTTTGTTGTGTTTTCTACAGACACATTTTCCTTCTCCATGTTTGGACTGAATAAAAATACTCTTCAAAAAGAGAAAAAGCGTGTGCCATAATGCCAAATAAAGCAGCAGAGACACAGGAACAAATGAGCCTCCTATATGGGCCTACAAATATTAGGGCCGCGGCCTTGTCCCCCGGGACTATTTCATCTGTGGGGGTTACAGGTTACATCCTCTGACATGGGGGGCTACATGTGTTAAATTTCTGTTTCAGTCTGACAACCCCAAGACTCTGTCTCCAGATTAGCAGCAGTGTTGTCAGGCTCTTCACTTGATCCTTCTATCAGGATCTGCCAATGTATACATGAGGGACGGAGAGGGGAGGTGTGGGTGAAGTTCCTGTAGTCCAGTGGCTGGGCCTGACAACACTGCCTGGGTGTTCAGGCTAAGTGTTGTCAGGCAAAAAGAAAGTTAGTAGCTCAGCAGGTTTTTGGTAACAATGCAATGCTTCGCTCAGCCTGCTGCATTGTTAGCTCCTTTCAATGGCCTTTCATAATACAAAGCATGTTAGTGGGAGGGGACGTCAAGGTGTGAATGCGCCCCCACTCAGCTCAGCATCAGGTTTAACTACACTGGAAATTATCAGCAATGTATCTCATAGGATAGATCTCATATGAATGGACTACAGGCAGACATTCCAGCTGTCAGTTATATATAGAGGGCAGAAGCTGGTGAGGCTCTGCAAAAAGGTATGTTAGAAATGTTTGCAGAGACTGACCTGGAGGGGGCGTTGTACTTTACATAAAACTATATACAATGACAGGTCCACTTTATTGTTTTACAGGTTACACCGTTGCAGGTAAAGGTCACCTGATCCAGGCCTGGTGTCAGTTTGGTGCTGAATGAAGGTCGATGGCGGTGAACTGGAAGGAAAATCTCTTTATATTAGGTTGGCTAATCTGGAGATGCTGACTGACCAATCAGCAACTTCCATGGACACCAATAATTACCGGCTATGGAACACAAAGGAGCTGGGGAGGTGAGCTGAGGGCAACTACGCTATCATGTGATAATTACTGAGGGTATAATGTGGGGTTTCACCGTAATAATGTATTTAATAGTATAAATGTATAATAATAGTGTGTGACTGTGGGGGGACATTAGAGTGTCAGCTTAATATATAGGTGCAGATGGCAGTACATGACAGGGGATGATTGATTGCAGCTTTCATGTGTGCGGATGTTGCAGCACAGGCCGATGCTACAGAGACGGCAGTAAACAGAAGGGTCATTAGGCAGTGGGGCAGTTGGGGAGGGGGGGGGTATATCCTCAGGACTGGGCGGGAGTCGGCACTCAGGACAGTCAGGCAGGTGACAGCAGACACAGCATGTCACCTGCAAACACTGGGATCCCATCCGGCACAGCACACAAGGTTAGTCATCATTTGGGGGTATCTGGAGGGTGCTGGGTGTTTTCCTTCATTGCTGGAGATTAAGGAAATAATCCTAGGGGGGTAATAACGCCGCTCTCTGGTTTCATTATTACCTACATACTAGATGGGAGGTATGGACCTACAAACAAACTGTCACAGGAGGAGAATTGATGGAGTCCCAATAAGAGCCCCGGTGTCTGCCCGGCTGCTTTTCAATATAGACGACATTCGCAAATTTATAGGAATGATTATTTCCTATAATGAGCATTTCATTAATGAGAATAACAATCCCGGTGATAAATATCGCCCATTTGACAGTTTTGTCTTCTCATTGGTGCTGCCTGTCAACCACCAGAAAATTAATTTGGCGTCCTGGTTCTGATGGATGGTCAGTGATCATCAGCTCCCATTCTTTTTGGCAAGGGGTTATGGACCAGGTGTACCCAGGGGTGCATCCCGTTAGGAAATGGTAATGGTGTCCAAATGCTTGTCTGGACTAAACGTCAGATTACTGCGTCCCCAGGTTCTGTTCTATGGAGAGGGCGAGCAGGTGGCACCCTGCTGGTGGCTCCTCTATCCAGGTATCAGAACTTTAGGTTGGGCTGGGATGATACAACTCCATGTGTGCCTAGTATGGTGATCGTCCCTGCGCCCTTACTCCTCCAGGATGGATTATTCGATTACATCAGGGACCGCTGTGCACATGACAGATTTTCTTGATGGTTTCTCTTGGGTTGCAATCATCTAACATGTACATACTAATAAAGAAAAACAATACCTCTGTCCAGGGTGAGATGATTTAGAGGGTTTATTTAGAGTAAAAGATTAGGACACAAAGCAAAGCACACATGTCTGGAGACCCAATGGCACCATCAGAAGCTCTGACTACAGCCCAGAGTAAGGACCATTTCAGCTGAAATTCCAAACAGATGCCAAGTAGGGCCCCAAAAAGTTATTTTGTTCTTGTTACATTACATCAGCATTGTAGAATCAACATGACATTACATCCAAATTTACTACAATTAATTGGAGACATAATTCTTACTATAATCTCAACCCACTGCACCAAGGCTAGATGATAACAGCCACCATCACAAATTCCAAGAATAACCAGAACAGACACTGGCAGTACCATCGTCCTCCCAATCCACTCTAAAGGGAGAACCAGTCATCCATTAGTTAAAGCATAGAATGAAAAGTAAAATCAATAAAATATATAATGATTAATTTTCGTTAATATACCTTAAGGTTTACACTATATTCAGAAATGCAACAAGCTGCATTGGTTCACCACTTCCCAGCTGCAGCTGAATACATCTGAATACAATGAGTGCAGCTCAAATATTTTTGCACAGGCGGTGCGTTTGTGTAGAGGTTAGAATGAGATTTGTGACACCCTACATACAGTGTCAGAAGGTAGTCAGGCACAACGCTCCTTCCATAGACCTGAACCCAAGAATGCATTACAATAACTTTGCCAGGGTTTGCAATACAGATGATGGTGTTTCCATTTCAATGTGTGGCACATGAAACAACTTAATCCAGCAGCCTTTTTACTGTGGGGGAACTCTTGAAATAACTTTCAGGTCTCAGGGACCCCCTTCTATAATTACTATATCCACAGCTCACAGTACGTTAGTGTGCTAATCGGTGGGAAGAATTCCTCATACATTGTAGAATGTCACCCTTACAGATAGTACAGCTACTAAACCATTTTTATTTTTGTAAATGTGCATTTTGTGCTTGCTGCTGTATGACATACACAATGTAGCAGTGAATCCCCAAAACTCTTTGAAGGAGCAGATATTATTTGACCATTCTTAGGGTTAATAGGCAAAATACTGACAGTAATTAAGAATGGAAAGCCATTGGGGGTCCTTTTCTTGCAGATTGGAAAATACATAAATCTTTATAATACCATGCTTGGGGGATGCTTCAGAGTCATATGTGGTGTTAGGGCATTGTATCATTTTTTAGGTAATCTCAGCCACACAGTACTCAGCAGCCAATATTTGTCCATGGAATTGTTTTATTTTACATTGAGCTTGGCTTACATACAGCTTACACTCTAATCAGATTCATTTCAGTTTTTCTTATAGATCATCTTTTTTATTAATGATCATTAATGAGCTCGCTTTGACTGGCAGTAGTTCACTGCGGCGGTCCATTTAATATTATTATTAAGATATTTATTAATAAACAGGATTTTTTTAGCACCAACATATTACACAGCGCTGTACATTAAATAGGGGTTGCAAATGACCGACAGATACAGACAGTAATACAGGAGGAGAGGACCCTGCCCCGAAGACCTTACAATCTAGGAGGTGGGGGGATTACCACACAATAGGAGGGGAGATATGTAATGTTGGGAAGTAGTGATGATTTGAAAAGACAGAAGAAGGCAAGTTTGAAAAGATGGGTTCTAAATGCTCTTTTAAATGAGCAGAAAGTAGGAGCTGAATAGGACGAGGAAGACCATTCCAGAGAGTTGGGGCAGCTCTAGAAAAGTCTTGGAGCCGTGCGTGTGATGAGTAATGAGGTCAATTCTCTTCAATGCAAAACTGTCCTGCCGCTTGACACTTTCTATCACTCTCATGATGAATGAAGGAACAGCAGATGATACAACAGTGTAAAACTCTACAGCTGCAGGATATTAATAAAGAGCTAGAATTCTTTTTATACTATATTTATGAAGCACTAACATATTACGCAGTGCTGAACATTAAATAGGATTGGCTAAAATATACTAAAAACAAAGTATGAGCAGATGTTTTGCTACAAGATTTAGGAGACCACAGATGATGAGCTGTGTATACTGTGGCCAGTGGTGGGACAGCTTTACTGACGGCAAATAGGTTAGAGTGTAAAGATACACCCATACATTTTCCAGCTAACTGACCCAATCTCTCCCTAGGTAGGTTGTCCCTTCCCCCTATCATCTCAGTATATAATCTTCATTTTCTTTTTCCTTATTACTAATGTTTGTTGCAAAAATGGTGTTGGCTTAACAGACATTTTCCAGGACAGGAGACCTCACAAATCATTCAAGTAATTCTATCAGATGTCAAATTATTGATCATTGATTACTTTGTAGCAGCTTCCAATCTCTTGCTTGGTTGTCAGTCTTCATTATCAGTGAGTTGGAGCTCATACAAAGCTATATGTGGTGTTAGGGTGCCATATAGTTTCAAAGAACATCACATCCCCAGTATTTAAACAGAGAATATTCGAAGCGAATAGAATTCGGTTGGAAATATTTTATTTTACAATGAGCTTGGCTTACATACAGGTTACCATCAATTCTCATTTGGAAATAAACCGTATGTACCTGTCTCTAGGTCCAACGAGGAAGTCTAATAGGCAAAACGTGTCGGGAAACCAGACAACCCAGGACCCTCACAACATTCATTCCTTCTAGCAGGTGTCATTGTTCAGTGGTTACTTTGTAGCAGCTTCCAATCTCTCAGTTGTCACTCTTCATTATCGGGGAATTGGAGCTGCTACAAAGTTTCCCATCCTGGACACAGATTGTTTTATTACACCTTTAAGCACCTTGTTATCTTTGTCCTCTGCGTCTGTCATCTTTTACCTCATCCTTATAATAAAAACGAATTGCCTTTAGCTCAAACCTAATAATCATAATGGGATGAACCTCTTAATGGTTATAATTACAGACCAGCAGAATGGTCCCCATGGACTCAGAATTATCATTATACCTTCATACAACACGGAGTGCCTTGGTGTCGCTAATCCCCAAGCTCTAAAATCCCCTGGGGGTGGGGGGGGGGTGTTGGTACCTTCATAGCTGGGGATGATAACACTTTACATTGCTGCAGGGTGACAACACAATCAGTTAAAGGATCAGTCCACCCAAAGGAGATATTTAGGTTATAGGTGGTGTCTTCAGGGTTTAGGTGTGTACCTGGATTTCCAAGATGATTTGTCTTTTAAGCAGATATAAGTGTAAAAATAAAAAATTGAGTTGGTTTATTAAAACTCTTCAAAGCTGGACGATCCAGTAGCCCTGGAATGGATCTGGTCCAGGATTAAAAACATTTGGTAACAAATCCATGTCATGTCATGTGACTGCAAATTTAGGTGAAAAGAGGGGTGAATAGAGGTTGCAGGTTGAGCTTTTTTATTTTCTATTATGAGCGAATATTTGGATGGAAGAAGTGGGGGTGACGCACCTGCCGTGCCAGGAGAGGATTTTAACATAAATGTCAGTGTCTTTACGTAAGCTGCATTGGTCGCTCAGCAGGGGGTGACCCCGTGTATAACATTATAAAATTCATGCAGTCACCTCTGTGTCTTCCTTATCCTTCTGGGTTAATCAGTCACCAGTTACTATAGGGCCAAAGGACAAACATGACTTTCTCCAGAGGGCTGTGATCAGGACAATTTTCTTTCATCTTCAGAGATTCCGTGATGCAGTGCACCGGATCATCACCCTACAAGAGGCCACCCGGGGCTTCATCCAGGCAGCAGAGGAGGCGAGAGGGTCATCATTCTGGGGGGATGTGGAGGTGTCTGGATATAAATCTCAGGAATCCGCCTATGAGGAGGAGGTGAGAGAAGAGAATACATTGCTGATCTGGGGGCTGTGTGTTGTCCCTCATTGCAAATCAAAGCTGCCAGGGACTGGATGGGGTGGTGGAGGAGGGGGTAGTCTGAGTCTCTGCTACAGATAAAGCTGGCAGACCCTTCACCAGGGCTGGAATTTAGTTTTTACTCCCCTAGACCAGCTAACTTTTTTTTTTCTCCCCACAAGAACAAGAAGAAGAAGAAACTGGCGCTGGCATTTGACTCAAGCTTCTTCAAAAGTCAGTATGAGGTAAGGATCCCTTACCAATGCAGTTCATCAGTTTAGAATACCTCTAGGGTGGAGCTTTAATAAGACCCTCCCCCAAGGTCTTGGCAGAACCACAACCTAATATATCATTAAAAATCTTGAGAGAACTTTACAGTTATGTCTCCTTATTATATCTATATAGAAAACAAGCTTTATTTTACTCTCAGACACTTTATTTTATCATGTCAGAAATTAATACATAACCAATAGGAATTCCTCATACACTACATCAGTGCAGCATGTTTTCTGTAGCAAACCACCAGATGAAAGGCTGCAGCAGGAGCTGATTTGTGTTAAAGTTACATTGTTGCAGTCTGATCACTGGGGGGGGGACTAAGGAAATGCTTCATCCTGCTTGCAGCAGACTGATAGCATCATCTTGCCTAGGCATAGTCAACTATTGTGTGGAGAGAAAGGATGATATAGAGTAGAGCTGTTTTGATGCTGTTTCTGTTTCTTCTAGATCATTTTCTATCTTTGTTACAGTTCACCTTCCCGGAAAAGGCGATAGAGGTGGCTCTGCAAAGGCCGGAGGATCGCTCCGAGAGTGACATACGTTTCATCCGCAGTATGATGATGGGAATCCTCAGTTTCCGGAGATACAGCACACAGATGCAGCTCATGCTGGCCCGGGTTGTGTATTACCGCAGGTTGGTAGGGGCAGCTGCTGAATTCCCATGAATCAATGCGGTGACGACCAGTGATAGAGGGCTGGGGACAGAGGTCTGGGCCGGGTGGGTCATTGCGGCTACAAGATGGCCCGTGTGATGTGGCCCCCAGGGATTACTCCTAGGAAGTGGCTCTTCTGAAAGGCCTGAGGAGAAATGCCACCGTGGTCTGCATGGAGGACACAGAGTTCCTGGTGGTTGACCGCAAGGAATTCTTCGAGAACAAGATGGACCAGGAGCTGCAGAAGGAGCTGCAATACCGATTCCAATTTTTCAGGTGAGTGGTGGCTGTCTTGCAGTGACCCCTCCAACAAAGGGTGATGTACACTGACCATAGTCATCAGCAGACTTCACCTTCTTCCAGATCTCTGGATCTCTTCTCCACCTGGTCTGATCAATGCCTGGAAACTCTGGCCGACCATTGCAAGACGGAGGAATGTCACCACAGCCAGGTTGTCATCGGAGACACTCATGAGACCAAGAATATTATCTTCGTCACAAAGGTGAGCATTTTCCTACAAAAACGTTGTGATAATTCACTATTCATGTACCAACATGGAACAAATCCAGAATAATTAGTGTAAACACAGATTGTATGCCATGGTCCAGTCCAATACTCACAGTGCAAAGATTCCTAGAAAGCTTAGTTTCAGATTCTTACTGCTTCTGTTCTGGGGATATAACAATTTTTGTGAATATCGGTCCAGAAAGGATGATGCCTGAATAAAGATGGAACTGTGCTGGAAACAGAAGCAGGTAGCCAGTAATATGCTTACTAGCTGTTGATCACTGTCAGGCCACAAAAGACTCCTATTTGTCATAGAGGACATGTATGACCTTGGACAGGTCCTCTTACATTTCTCATACTGCATGCTATGTAGGTGTCCTGGCCATTCACCCCCCCTGTGTATCTCTCCTGCTGCAGGGCCGCTGTGAAGTTCTGCGTCTGGTGGATCTCAGCCGCTGTCCGCCTTTCCATAAATGGATCAAACAACACGAGGCGCTGCTGGGAAGGAACGCCCTGCTCTGTCACTCAGGTGTGTGCGGGGGCGGTGGGGACATGTGACACCGCAATACCACATGTCACAAAGTGTATTATGGTATAGTATATGTTCAATGACCAGGGATTGTCTCAGTGTATCCTACTAATGACTTCCTCACTCATAACTTCATCACACTCAAGGCTCCAAGACTTTTCTAGAGCTGTCCGACTCTCTGGAATGATCTTCCTCGTCCTATTCGGCTTGCTCCTACTTTCTGCTCAATTAAAAGAGCCCTCCAAACCCAACGCTTTAACCTCACCTACCCGTCTTCTTCTGACTCTTTAACCCTCACTACTTCCCACCATTCCATATCCCCCATCCTATCCCAAGCTGCCATTTTACCTAAACTCTCAGTGACTAATGGTGCCTTATGAAGACTGCAGACTACATCAACATGCAGAAATGCACAATGAAATGTAAGACACAAAAGTATACTAGAGATGTATGTTTTATTGGGACTATTGCATGGTGAGGGAGCGGACAACAGGGGGAACTCCTGGGCCTGGAGTTTTAAAAGCACCCAGCAAATGTTTTCTTGCAACCTTTACACTATATAATAATTTACAATATTTGCAGCAATCTGGCTGCTGCAGTGACAAGCATAGCATCTGTGCATGAGGTTGTCCAAGGCACAATTGGGTGTAATTTTATGCTAGAGAACAATGTATAACCAAAACAGAATCAATTTTATGAACTATAAAGGCACTAATTATGAAATGTTTCACATATCTTTCAAGTTGAAGATAATCATTTATTATATAGTTACAAAATATGTTACATTACCATATATATTTTATTATTAATTATACATCCAATCAACGCGTTTTGCAACATAAGCTTCCTCAGGACTGAAATGAGATGATATCATTCAATATGATATGTTAAGCCATAAGGGCTGTGTATGGTGAGCTTCTTTAGATTTGAAATCACGGGAAGGAGCCTTAGAGAAAACCTTGAATAAAGTCTTATATACCTTATGATAAGGCCCTCCCCAAAAATGTACATACAATTTAAGAAGTTGGGCTGAGATCCACCTTTGGATTTGTCATCTCGAAAGATCTCGGTAAAAGTTGCAGCTATTTCTTTTGGTTTTAATATTTCGGAGATGATACTGGTCTCATCAGTCCTGAGGAAGCTTATGTGGCGAAACGCGTTGGATATTGTGCAAGATTGAATTTTTAACTAATGTTTCTGTAACAACTAAAATATCTTTGAATTTTTACAATATAATAAATCATATTTATACCTTGAATAATCTATGATTCTGTAATTGGTGCCTTTAAAGTCCTTAAAATTAATTCTATTTTGGTTATGTAAAATTGGTGGATGTGGCACTGAAATATAAGGATACCGATAAGAGGTATAGAGAACAATGTGTAAATCTCCTGTCACCCGTCAGTCTTCTTATTATCTCTTTTGTTCTTGGCAGCAAAGGCTGAGACAAACTCCCGATTTAATGAGAGAATTTCCAGCACCATCAAGGAAGCCACAGACGCCCGTCCAGGAAGTGGGTGAGTTCAGGGGGCCCGGGAATCCAGCTCTTTAATGTGAATGAATTATTTGATGTTTTAGGGGGTTTCTGCTACCTGGGTGGCATTTTATTTCTTCCAAAATCCTACCACATAAATTCCCACAATGGGAACAGCTGTATACAACCTCTGGTATAGGGGGATGGCCTGAGAAGGAACCCGGGCAACCCAGGTACACTCAATGTGTAAATTTATTAGGGCGTACATGGAACAAGTTAATGGATGTTCGCCGGATGTTAATGGATGTTAAAATATATACAGAGTAGCAGCCATGCTTGCACATTACATATCCAGGCTCTGATTTCTATTTCTACCATTGCACAATAATGTGGACTGTTTAATTTGGGTGTGGGACTGGGAAATAAGCCACAAGTGACAGAATGGCAAGGGGTGCAGTGAACTAGAATGAGTTTGGGGCCCCCAAATCAGCTATGCCCAGGGCCCGAATTTGCCCAGGGGGAAGAACCATGGCATGCCAGGTACACTGAATGTGTAAATTTTTATAGGGCTGACATGGAACTAGTTTATGGATGTTTGATGGCGCTGTACATTAAATAGGGGTTGCAAATGACAGACAGTGACACAGAAGGAGGAGGGCCTACCCTGAAGAGCTTACAATCTAGGAGGTGGGGGACATATCACACAATAGGGAGACGGAAGAAGATGAATAGGTAAGGTTAAAAGGATGGGATTTAAGTGCTCTTTTAAATGAGCAGAAAGTATTGCACAATAATCACGACTGTTTCATTTAGGGGTGGGGGTGGGACTGGAAATAACCTAAAGCCCTTACCTTCTCCATTGCCCCAAGTGACAGAATGCAAAGAGGTGCTGTCAACTAAAATGGGGCATTTGGGGCCCCTATTTCAATTTTTTCCCAGGGCCCCAGTTTGTCAACATCCAATATATTGTTTTTGTTCTCTCTCTGTTCCCTTCATGTCCTTATGGCCTCTTTCTGTGATTTTCGGGCAGTGTGTACTCGGTGGAAGACCTTGCCAGGAGATACAGTCTGCTGATGTCATATTCTGAAGATCACGGGAATCTGGATTTACCAAAAGAGCTGATGGCGGCCGTCTACCTACGTATTGAATCTCTGCAGCCCGGACAGTACTTTGTGAGTCCCTATATTGGTCCTGATACAATACTGAGGGTGCCGGAGATAGGGCTGTAATCAGATATTATCCTGTGTGAACAACACCTAATTTTTGTACTAGCTTGTGTTATGTTGAAAAACAAATGCAAGGATGTGCCAGTGGAAGCTGCATGCTATCTGCTTTATGCACAGAGCTACAGACCAGCAAATAGGATACAAGGTAGTAGCAGATA
>NC_092862.1:145852241-145863901 GCF_032062135.1 Pyxicephalus adspersus
AAACCCTCATCCCCTCCATTATTATCAGGGGGTACCCTGTGCATTTTGCCTGCACTAAGCTGTGTTCGGTGACACATTTTGGGACTCATTTTATTCCTGGTAAAATGAATATTTGTCCAAGCAGAGATGAAGTCATTGTTCTATAGTTTGATCATTGCTTTCTATATATGTCATGGATCATGTGATAATAATTATTTGTTCCCTTCCTCCACAGAGAGGGGTGGACGTGGATTACATTGAGTCCTGCTTTGAGAAGGAGGGACATTTTGCATTGGATCAGGTACTTATTCTTCAATAATCATTATTATCAGTCATAATGAGCACAAATAAATTACTAAGCTGAGGATACGTTTACAACACATTCACTTTATCAATGTATCTCTGCCCAAAACAAAGATCCCTCAGGATGTTCTTTCCACAAATGCATATATGTAACTGTATGATGGGGTATTGGGTTTGGGTGGACTCATGCTGGGGCTGCCTGTTTCTAGCAGTTTGTGGTCTGATTCCCCAATAATAATATAATTGAGCTTCGGCATACAAATCAGCATTTGTGGCTCCATTCAGTTCACTTGCCCATTACTCAAAAGTTGTCCGCACTCTCAGTGCAGATGCAGACAGGTTGAATGAAAGCAGTGCAGTGTTCTTATTACCCTGGGCCCGTAAACCCAGCTGTGGGTGGCACAAGGATAACAAAGGCAAACTGAGATTTGTAAAGCTGCTTGTTGTCTATGTAGATTAAAAAAAGTTTATTTTTTATAATTTTTTGATATTTTTTACTGCAGTCAGATCAGGTGGATTCTGATTGAATGCTATGGATCGTGCATCTAGTGCTTTGCTTCGTGCTCTGCAATATACACCTTTAGTCTTTTTTTTCGAGAATCTGTGCTTCCTCCCCACCTCTGAGGAGAGGGACCCACGCTCCATGGTCGTTGTTAGCCAGGGGTCAGAGGTTATCCGAATAAAACTGGATAAATTCTCCGAGCTGGCTGACTGCTCAACCCTGAAAAAGCTGAAGGAGAGTATTGTGCCATATCCCAGGTATTTCAACACCTGAGGTGCCGCATCCCACATATAACAGCATAGGTGCCATATTCCAAGTAAAACAATAGTCTAGGTGACATTTCAAAGGCAAAATGAGCGCTAGGTGCCATACCAAACATATAACAATGGCCAAGACATGGTATTAAATGTATAATGATGGCCCAGGCTGTACCATTGTATTAAAGATATCAGATGGTCTATACACCATAATATTGGTATAATGATGGCCTTTGGGTGGGTAAAGTGTGTTATATATAACAGTGTTTCTTGACCATTAGCATGGGGGAGCTCTTAAAATAAATTTCAGGTCTCAGGGCCCCTTCTATAATTACAATACCCACAGCTCACAGTATATCAGTGTGGTGGTCAGTGGGAAGAATTCCTCTTACATTACTGGCCAGTGGGAAGAATGCCACCCTTACAGATAGCCAAAAAGATTATTGGTGTCACTTATACTGACCTGAGAGGTGCAAACTGCTCATTACTTAAGGAACCCCTAGAAACTTCTGGAGGATCCCTGGTTGAGAAACATTGATCTATGATATATTAGAAGTACTTCCAACCTCCGCACCAGCTTTCCATTGCTTTTTTGTTGGAGGACTGGAGGGAGATCCCAGAAGTCCAGGGTGCTGCAGGAAGGTGCAGCCCATAAAGACTTTTGAATTGAATTGACTGCATAGACATCCAGGGATATATTTTCCCTAACCACACTGTCACTAGAATTTGGACACTGACTGATTTCCAGAGTTGGACTGTCACTGTCCTTTCCCCTTGACCCAACTTACATGAACAGCAATTGCTATAGAATTAGGAGGTGCGGCTGCTTCTAGATACACTTTGCCCTAAGCTTATTAATAAACAACAGTAGACTTGCCTCGCAGGGATTTGTTGTCAAACAGTCATCTCACTTAATACACACCATCTCAGAAATGATCACATTCTAACTGACAGTCCTTCTAACGTTGTCCATGTCAGTGACAATGATCTCTGCAGAATCTTCTTGGAGCAGAACAGATGGAAAGTCTTCAAATCAGACCTGGTCAACCAACTGAGCACCTCTTCGAGGCCACACCATAAACATTACATGCACCAAGAGAAGGGTCGAGGAGGACACAAAGGTCAGAGTGTGGACAAGAGGGGGATCCTTCAACTGGGAACCAACAAAGCAAAGGAGGAGAAGGTCAGTATGGGGCCACCAATAATTGGGAGCCTTTGGACAAGTCCAAATATCAAAACTGCTGCGTAATATGTTGGGGCTATATAATGTTTTTTTGTATGTTACAAAATATTCACCAAATACCGCTATTTATGGTCAGAAAAAGAAATGTTTCTATGTCTGTAGACCAATACAGATTCTAATTGGGTTATAAGCGGCTGACTTAAGTTTCTGATGTAGCTCAATGCTATTCATGGTGAAATCTTTAAATATGAGGAAAGCATGCATTATTCTTAATGTACTTTATTTGCACAAAGCATCCAAAGATTGCATTAGAAAAAGGGGCATCACCACTTTCAGAGTTGTAGAATCACAAATAAAACTCTCATAAAGCAACCCAAAGTGTCTTGCTGGAAATCATAGCAATTCTTAGCAGACCACTTGGAAAAGAAGTTACATAGTTAGTCAGGTTAAAGAAAGACATAGGTCTATCAAGTTCACCCACTAGGGAAATAAAGATATCCCAGATATAAAACCCTATGGACATATTGGATATTGTTTTCATTGGTGCCAAGAAAAGATATGAATGATATCTGAATATCATTCATATAGGAATGATAGCTGAATTCATAGAAGGCTGCATATTAAAAAGGGAGAGCCCTGTTATGTGAAGGGCTATAATGTGACTGGCAGCCTTTTAGCCATCATCATCACCTATTCGCTTCTCCCCACTACTGAATGGCTATGGATTCATGCGTTCACATTGCAGTATGCTGCATGCATTATTGCTTTGGGGTAGTGCACCAAAATGCATGGTAAGACACTACAATATGCTGCACATACATTCTGGGGCTTTAGCAGTCTAGTCTACATGAATGGGCTACTTTACCACAAGAAAGGAAAGTATGATTGGGCACCAAGTCCTGCAGGGTGTTTTATAGAAAGCTTACCTAAATGTTGCTCTACATGTGTATACAGGCTTTACTAAATATATTTGTGTGTGTTTTGTGACCATCTGGAGATCATCAGAAGATAATAATTCTAAAATGTTTTATTAAACACAGACAGCACATGATCTATTGCATTGGTCATGTAGCCATTAGCTGTCATTAACAAAGTTCTGCCCACCCACCTTCCTGATGTCACGTATAGCCAATTGGTCCTGGAGGACAGCCTGCAGCAGTACCCTGCACTTTAATAAGTACAGGTTACTGAATTAAGGCCTGAATTGTATGTATGTATTGGGCCTGATCAGAGATCTAAAGTTCATGGATCAGGGCCGATCTTTGGGCTGTAGTGGATGCATCGGGTCTGATCTGTGGTCTAAACTATATGAATGCATTGGAGCTGATCTGAGGTAAGAAACTGCAAAAATTGGGGCTGATCTAACAACCAAGGAACATGCATGCATTGGAGCTGATCTCATAACGTAGCAAGTTACATTCAGATATAATATTAATAGGTATAACTTAATATTAGCAGTATACCTATTGTTCACTGACAGGCTAGTTATCTAATGCTTGTAAAACACAACGTAGCCGATGTATCCATTATATATTTATTTCATTATTACTGCTCTTTCCCTATAAACATCTATATAACAATTTGTATCCGTCTGTTAGTTCTGGACGACACCGCTGAAGAACGAAGTCAGTGAATGCAGCAAAGACAAAGAAAAGCCGCAACATTCATCAGCGGAACCACCCCCAATCCGCCTCATCCACGCCATCGATATCCCCAAATTGTGTGGGAAGCGGATCATGTGGTGACTAAAGTTTTAGGGAATGCTGTGACACAATCTGACTTCCATGTGATGAAGGCTGACACTGGTAACTGCTCAGAATACACAGCCATTCATCTGCCCCCCCCCATCGGGTATTTCCTGAACTTACAGGAAATTCTATTTAGCTGCAGTAAAAGTCAATGTGTATCTAATACTCCTGATTAATGTTCTTCTTTTTGTTGCTGACCTTTCCTTACCTTTTGCAATCATTTCCTACTTACATGCACTCCAGTGATAGATGCAAAGCCATGCCAATAAGTCCAAGATAACAAAGCATTAACCACTTATATAATTTGTGGGTGGGCTGACCCTTTTAATTAATTGCACTATACCCAGATTGCAGAATAATGGAGAACGTTGACATTCCTCTCTGGTGTTCATATTGAAAATATGAGAATATTACATTTAACAGCATGTAGATAATATGAGAGTGATATGACAGTAATCACACCCAGGGACGACGTCTGGCACAAGTTTTCTGTATTTTATATTTTATTTATTAAAAAATATTATGAAAATAAAAAGCACAATAAACATATTTATGAGACACAAACTTTTCTCTTCATATTTGTCATCTCATGTTCGCTGGGGGTTCTGCTAGAAAATAGTCCACAGTCTGTACAGAACTGCTGGGAAGGTAAATTCTGGCAGCAAAACTTAAAAACAAAATATTGAATTTTCAGGTCTCTGTGCAGGACACCACATTATCCGGTTGGGAGGGGTAGCACAGCAGCCATTCTG
Source organism: Pyxicephalus adspersus (assembly GCF_032062135.1). Taxonomy (NCBI): domain Eukaryota; kingdom Metazoa; phylum Chordata; class Amphibia; order Anura; family Pyxicephalidae; genus Pyxicephalus; species Pyxicephalus adspersus. The sequence continues at coordinate 145,856,966 of NC_092862.1, forward strand.
TCTCAGTTGATGATTCTTGGATAATGAGCAGCAATACCTCAGTGGGAGGGGGGTGGGAAAGATCAATGATATTTAGTCGGAATCTTCATCCTCCTGCTTTGCAGACTCCACAGCCATCGCCAGGTTCTCCTCCTGTCCCTTTAAACGCTCCCCTGTAGCAAGAAGAGGAATATTTAACAAAATTACTCCTTGAAAATAACCCACTGACCCCCCCGCACCACCACCACCACCACCACCACCATAGTTATAACTTAAAAAAGCCAAAATTTAAAATAAGAAATGGTCTTGCATAAATTTTAAATCCATATGGAAATCCTGCAAAAAAATTCACTTGTACTACTTGGCCACTCTCTTTCCTTCCTGTCACAGCAGCATTTACCCAGCCTGCAACTGGTCAGTGAAGCAGAAGCAGCACAGTAATAAGCTCTGCCCTCTCTCTTCTCTCCCCCCTATCAGCATCTTCCTGGTCAGCACATGAACTTACTGACACCTTGTGCTGCTTCTTCTTTCTCCAGTCTGATCTCAACTGCACAAATGGCACAACGGACTGATGCCAGGTATTTATTTTTGCCATGTGACTGTAATTTTCTATTCTTTTAAAGGAAAAGTTTTTATGTTTCGTTAATAAAGATCATAATGCCGGAGTGTCGGTTTTGGGTATATTGGGACTATAAATTTCAAAACTTACTTATTAACTCTGCGATGGCCCGCTGTGTCCTCTTCTCAAGTTTCTCCAACTTCTTAGCCACGTCTCTCTTCAGGTCCCTGGGAAACAATAAAAATAAAGGCAGCAAAACATTATTTATCTATATAGAGATACAGGAAGCTGGCTGTGCACTGGAAATATCCCTCCCCATAGCACGCTTTCCATTCTACCCCCTGCAAAACTTTGCCATGATTCTAAGTGGCTTTAGCAAGGGTGAATCCCATGACTAGAACAGAAACACTCTCAGTGAAAGCCTAGAATCATAATTTGTGAACTGCTGCAGCTCCAAAGTTTATTTGTTTCTAGGAGGAGATTTTCTGACATTGTTTTGAGGACACAGCTCTGATTTATGATTCCTAAAGGACCAATGACTATTTAAAAAACATTTCATGCCTAACCACAGTGCTCATCACAGCAAGCATGTGAGAAGCCTAAGGATCCCCCTTCCCTCCCCACCCAAAACTCCATGCCTTCTACACCCCTAACAATGCCTGGGTGTCTAAGGATTTACCCAGAATTCACCTTTACACTCACATACTGCTTAAAACAGTAATATTATGGCTGCATTTACCTGCACACTCACCATGGATCTATATTATAATAAAAAATACCCAACTTTCTGTCTCTTTATTGTAATATTACTGAATATTCTTCTCAACAATAACAGAAAACTCACCAGTCTGGTTTTCTAGGAGCCAGGTTAGTCAGATCCTAAGAGAGAAGAGAAGAAAGAAAATGTATTAAATGTATAATCCCCTCCCTGTACACAGAGCTACACTTCCATCTCCTTATGTAATAGGCCATGTCTGTGTAAAACAAGTCATTATTATCATCAATATAGCACCAACACAACGCAGTGCTGTACATTAAATAGGGTTTGCAAATGACAGACAGATACAGACAGTGGCACAGAAGGAGGAGAGGACCCTGCCCCAAAGAGCTTACAATCTAAGACAGGGGTGTCAAACTCAAATACACGGAGGGCCCAAATTCAAAACTTAGACCAAGTCGCGGGCCAAACTCAGTAAGAAGAAACAAGAACACATCAGAAGAGCATGCAGTAAAATGCAGTGGATTGATGTAAACTATTTAGATCAATCCAAAGCATATTACTGCATGCTCTTCCCCTTTGTTTCTGTTCCTTCTTTGTGAGATTAGTGGTTTTACTTTCCAATAAATAGGGGTTACAAATGACAGACTGACAGTGACAGAAGAGGAGAAGAGGATCCTGCCCAGAAGAGCTTACAATCTAAGAGGTGGGGAAAGGAGCAGACAATAGGGAGGAAGATTTTTTAAATAAAACTTCTCAAATAATGTGTTCAGTGTTCTCCCCGGCCTCTTTTAGCTGGGTGCACCACTTGTCACTTTTCAGCAGCCACCCGCCTGTTTTAGAGTACTGATGAGTTGGCTCACAATACTGGGCTGCCAACTATCCACAGCTTTATCTCACCCAGCTTAAAAAAAATTTTTCCAGCCTAAAAAGGTTTTCTGTTTCTATAACATTATCACACCTAGGTGAGCTCCTCGGCTGCTCCATGTTGTCCTGGATTTGTCCCTGGGGAATTGTTTGTGACCCCCCCCACACCTAAACCCCCCATGCTGGGTTTAAGGCACCTGCTACCGCCTCCTCTTAAGGTTTATATTAAACATTACTAGGAAGAGATCCATTGCCTCTGTATACTTACAACTTCCTCTATAATCGGTTCCGGTTTGGCGGCTTCCAGCTGCTCTTTCACTTTTTCCTCCACTAGATGGTGCAATAAGACAAAAAAAAAAAAAGTTAATAAAACTGAACTTCAGTGAAAGTAAAACTTAATATTCGTTTTTCTAGGATAGCAGAAAAAAAGCAGTTCTGCTTCCTCTCTCTCACAGGTGTCTTTACAGTGTGGGGGTAACAGATTAGATGGGGCAGATTTCCCATCTAAGGCCCAGTACACACAATTTACACCTCTGATCTGATAAAATGATTGCAACATAATTTAACCAATCTCAAGCAAGGGTTTCTTATCTGATAAATAAATTGTATGGTAAATACTGGGAGACCACAATAGTGTGAAATGCATCATTCACATGATTTTCTATATAGCTAAAGCCATACAATCCAAATCATTGTTGACCCTGAGATCACATGACCAGGAACAACACTGATGATTGGCTCCTAATCGTTAAACTCCCAGAGCTGTCAGCTGGATTTCATGGTTTGGAGTGCAGTAAAATGTAAAAGGAAAATGTAAAATAATGTTCCCTCTATATGAGTGCAGGAAACCATCATCCACAAGGTGGTGACATCAGTACTGATGCAGCGCTGTACAAAGTCCATAGTCATGTGACTAGCTGTCTCTCAGAGGAGCTCATATTCTAATGTCCCCACCATAGTCATATGTCTTTAATACAGTCTAAGGTCAATTTTAGGGGGAAGCCAAATACCCTAACTGTATATTTTTGGAATGTGAGAGGAAACCAGAGTACCCAGAGCAAACCCACACAAACACAGGGAGAACCTGCAAACTCCATGCAGATAGTGTCCTGGCTGAGATTCCAACATGGGACCTGCAAAGGCCAGAGTGCTAACCTCTGAGCCACCCTGCTGCCCACGGATGACACATTGACATTATTACTGAGATCTCAGATTATCGAGTTGTCTCCGAGAATCCAGCAGCGTACCTGAGATGGGTTTGGCCGGAGCGACTTGTCTCGTCTTGAGCACCTCGTCCTGAGGAGTGTAGTTTCTCAGCTTCAGCTCCCTGAAAACAAAAACAATTTAAAAGATTTGGTGAAATCCTGCGTAAAGCTCGGGTTAAAGAGGCAGAAGCTTCCCAGCCACTCCCTACCCAGACCTTAGGTCACTGACAAAGCACAATAGATAATATGGGACAGCAAAGAATTATTCATTCACCTCCTGTCACACCTTCAGGAAGCAAAGCACATTCCTCATGTAATGTGCTTCCTAGAGAGAATATTGCCACACACAATGACAATCCAAAAACACAGAGGGCACTGCACAGCTAATCGAGAGTAACATCAAAGAGATATGATCAGACTGCTGCTTCTCGTTTACCTGTCCAATCACCTATAGAGGGGGAGGGGCAAGATCTGGATTTTAATGTGCATTTGGTTTGTTTGCCTGCAGTTTAGTTTTACATAAAATGATGCAATATATGCACAGCATCAGTTTATTGTCATCTTGCTGCAACCTGCTGCCACGTTACGGGAGTGACCGCTGCAACCTGCTACCACCGTACAGGAGAGACTGATGCAACCTGCCCTAATGGTACAAACTACTTCTAGAAAGAATGTATAAATGATATTTGAGTGTCTGAGAACCATGCAGAATAAGGGAGATAGAGATGTCTCCAAAATTTAGAAAACCTCTGCCAAGTCCCTGTTCAAGTCTGGCATTTACCATGAGCACAAAGCAAGATTTCCTGAACTCTCTGAATATTGGGTAGAAAGTAGATCCCAATACAAAACACCCTGCAGGGGATGCTGCACTGCAACTGGGCCTGTGGGAGGATTCATCTAATGTTAATATATAATATGGAAATGTATAAAATCTTTTACAAACCCCCGGCTCCCATTGGTGAGGTCAGGTACTGATGGTGGGAATTGGCCCTCTATTAGTGAGTTCATGTACCGATGGTGGGGATTTGCCCCCTATTGGTGAGTTCAGGTACTGATGGAGGATGGGAAGACCTGGCTCACTATTCCAATTTATCCCAATGGTGTTCAGTAGGGTTGAGGTCAGGGCTCCGTGCAGGACACTCGAGTTCCTCCACACCCATCTGGTGACCCCATGTCTTTATGGAGCTGGCTTTGTACCCCGGGGCACAGTCACGGGGGAACAGAAAACGGTTTTCAACAAACTTTGACCACAAGGCTGGAGGAGCACAATTGTCTACATTGTATGATGGAGGATTACCAGGACCCATCACTGGGGGCTCCTAGGCTCATCATTGGATAAGGAGGAGGAGGGGAGGGGGTCACATACATCTGACTCTGCAGTGAGCATTCTCTTGCGATTCCTGCACTTCTTCCATTCTGCACCAGCCTGCCCTATAATGTATGTATAATGATATTACAGCTAATCAGTATTAGAATATACCTGAACCCCTCTCCCTCCAGCACCCAGCTCCTGAAACATGTTAAAATAGTATTGGAATGTCTCCCCTCATGGCAGAGGGACACACAGACATCATATATCCGCCTGGTCCTCCACTGTCCATGGGCATTGTGGGTAATCCAGCGCTCACACTGCAGTGTAATACCATGAGGATCATTTCTATGAATATTGAGCTAGAAGTGGAGGATTGTGTTTGGTGATCGGCGTTACACTGACCTGTGCCTTTCCTCCTCGCCCCCGGGGGGCTTCTCGCCTGCTCCGCCATCTTCTCTTGTCTGTAGGATAAAACATAAATGGGTGACTTTTCCTGTGAGTTTATTACTGTGACTGGCAGAGACCCCCAACACCCTCACACATTTTCTGTGTCCATAACAGCCAATCAAAATCCATCAGCCAGATTCCAGTCACTATTCCTGTACTCAGCTATAAAGAGGGCCTGTCTCCTCCTGGTGGTGAAGAAGATGCATACACAGGGTGCTCTCTGTATATGACAATTTTTGGTCTATGACCATTGCTTATTCTTCTTTCTCTATAAAGAGGACCTGTCACCTATTGGCAGTGACTGAGAGCTATGTACCCCCCCTCCCAATGTCTGAACTCTATGAGCTATCACCTTCCTCTATAAAGAGGACCTGCCTAACCCTGGCGGTGAAGGAGAAGTATGTACACCCCCTAATGCCTGAAGCTATCTATCTAAGCTGAGCTATCGCCTTACTCTATAAAGAGGACCTGTCACCCCCTGGTGGTGAAAGTGCTATGTACACCATCCCAATACCTGAACCCTATGAGCTATCATCTTCTATCAAGACGACCTGTCACTTATTGGCAGTGACTGATGTAGTTCCCAAATATATCTGAACTCTGCATGAAGATGATTTCAGTCCTCACTACTCCTGCAATAATAGTCATTGGATAGGATCTTTCACGATCCTTTCCAACGACTAGCACTGTACGATGCATGAACCAGTGTTGTACATACAGCACCATTCTTCTCTATAGAGAGGGGAGGGGGAGAGCGGCGCGGAGCGGCACCCAGCTGCGAGCTCTCCCCCTTCCCTTGCATTAGAATTGCTAGTCCTCCATCGCCCGTGGATCCGCCAGGACGATCGTTGGGACGATGGACGGCGGGCGCTGTACACACGCCAGATTATCAACCCTGAGCCGATTATTGGGCAAGAACCGTTGGACGTGTGTACGTAGCTTTAGGTGTAAAGAGGACCTGTCATCCCTATAAGTCATAGCTGTGCCTCCTCCCCCCGCTACACATGAGGCCAGTTATACTGACTATGCGTCCTCATCTTTAAAATACGTACAATAAACCAATCACCTTCTGGTGGTGACTGAGAATCCCATCCTTCCATATCTCTATTATAATTCCTAAAAAAGAGGACCTGTCATCCCCCAGAGATGAACAAGGGTGGTGCATACAGTGTGCTCTATATAGAACCCCTAACACTCATTTATGTCTCATAAGAGGACCTGTTAGTGACCTGACGTGCATGTGATCGTCTTCTTCTGCCCGCTTACGTGAGCCCTGAACTCTTTTTACTTCTGTAAAGAGGACCTGTCACCTGATGAGTGAGTGAGCGGTGCCATTACCCTGTAAAGGTTTCTGTAAACTCTCACACTCAACTTCCTTATCTGTAAGAAGGACCAGTCACATCCTTTCACCCTCCATCAGATGTGAGCTGCACATATGAGCTCTCACCATCCGCTATAAAGAGGACCTGTCATTACATTGCTGGGAATAGAATTGTGTATTCAGCCCCCCCGTAAGGCACAATATGGACCCTCACCATCTTTCTTATCTATAAAGAGGTCCTGTCACCTCCAGCAACGCCCTATAAAGAGGACCTGTCACCTCCAGAAACGCCCTATAAAGATGACCAGTCACCTCTAGCAATGCCCTATAAAGAGGACCTGTCACCTCTAGCAATGCCCTATAAAGCGGACCGGTCACCTCTAGCAATGCCCTATAAAGCGGACCGGTCACCTCTAGCAATGCCCTATAAAGCGGACCGGTCACCTCTAGCAATGCCCTATAAAGAGGACCTGTCACCTCCAGCAACGCCCTATAAAGAGGACCGGTCACCTCTAGCAATGCCCTATA